>NW_010123159.1:0-20051 GCF_000699245.1 Pterocles gutturalis
GGAGAGCGATGCGGAGTCAGGAGAGAGCAATGAAAGCGTTGCCGAGGCAAAAGAGAACACTCTTCCGGGTGTTCTTACCTACATATTGGGCATGACGTGCATGTTATGGAATAAATCATTGGCTATTCTGAGTTTGTCTTAACATAAGGGCAAGTCCTATGCTAGCAACCGGCTGTGCCTCTTTGCTCGTCTGCTGACCTTGGCAGCAGAACAAAACATTATTCTCTTGTCAGCTCCTCTGAGCGTAAATCCAAAACACAGCCTCTTGCTAGCTATTTATGAAGAAGAAGGAGGAAAAAAAAACCTCACAGAGTTAACTTTAAGCAGTCTTTAAGCCACGACAACTGGTTTTGAAAGTGTTTGTTTAATAGTCATTCTCATTAAAATGTGTTATCTATCCGACCTATAGCAACTTCAACTTTTCTGAAACCATCTAGGGAGCAAAAGGCTCCAGGACACTGAAAACCATATCAGCCAGCAGAATAACTTTCACTTAATTATTTTGAGGTCATAACTTTCACTTACCTTCCCACTATATTAATTTCTTTTGTGTTTTTCCTTGGACATTTTTCAGGGTCAGCAATGTGTTGACTGTTTTAAGTTAACTGGTAACAGACGTACTCTATTGAGTACATATTACTTCCCCTCCTGAAATCTGAAAACTCAAAACAGCTTTAACATTTCTAAATATAATACCAATTTTATAGCTCCTAATTTGCTGGGTTTCACAACAGGGTAGTTTTTTCATTAATTCTTTGCCTCAAGCCATTCTTCAACTATAATTCTGTTTTACTTAACAGTGTTTAAAAGAGTCCCTCAGCATTGGCACAAACTTTACACAAACTGAGTCTCAGCTATTTCAAGTACAGATTCCTTTTTAATGTTGATTATGTTTTTTTTTTCCACCCGTAATTGTTTATTTTTTATCTCTAAAATTCAATGACTCTGAATTTCAACTTATTCAACCTTCACCATGGATGACTCACTCCTCTACATAAGAAAACATTTCATGGGAAGGATACAGAAAGGAATGGCATAAATTCATTGTAACAAGGGAAATTCCAGAGCAAGAAGACAGATCTACCAGGTCTCAAGGAATCTGAGGAAAGAAGACATTAAAAAGTACATTTACCATAGTGCCTGTATTATAAACCTCTGATGTAGTTTTTCGGTGCTACATTAGTGTTCACCACTCACCTCTGAGTCTGAGGAGTGAGAGTGTTGTGTGTGACTTCTGTCACAGTCATAGTAAAAGAAACCATGCAAATCCCATCCTCTCATGTCAAAAGACAATAACCTACTGTTTTCATATACAGATAATTCAAACCTATTGAGAAGAAATGTAAATATCCAATGAGAAAAATCCCCTTGAAATATTGCAGAAGTCACTTTGTTGTCTCCAACATTGGTGTGGATGAAAGGACTTCACTGCTCCAATATCAACTCATTGGATGTCTCAGTAGTTTTGTAATATGAATCAGTCATTTTATAAGCATAACCAAAATTTGACTTGACATGTCTCCTGTGACAGCAGAGAGAATTTTTCTCCCTTTTTTTTACAAGCACACTAATGAACTTGCAATGTTAAGCTTAGCTTGGCAGCCTCATCCTTCTCCAAAAATTAGGCCCAGGCACTTATCTAGTAACTGTCTTTAAATCTAATCTGCTCTAAGAACATTTATGTCATTCTGTTTAGCTTATTTTTGGCTGCACAACTGAAATACCTCTGTGTGACTTTCTGATAGGACTTCCAGCTAAACCACAACTCAGTAGGCTATGTTTTGCACTTCTAAGCTGATCCAGTTAAGTAAGTAAAATGCAATGTCATGAATCGAATGAATCAGGTTCCCCACCTATTATCAGTTACCCCGTGTGAATAAAGAGTGGTTAATGTTCAGATGGGTATAGACAAAACACTCTCCACTTTATATGTCTGTTTATATTTCTTATCTACATAACAAAAAGTCTCAGTAGCTTCTGCTTGTTTGCTTATTTATCAAGAACAGAGAGAAAAAAAAGCACGGCTCACTGAACCCTAAATAACTGAACCAGAAGAAAATGCATCTGAGCTTCTCAATTCTTGTTGTGGTATCTTCTTCCAGAAAAGAATGGTAATGTTATCTCGACCTCTGGGACAAGAAAGTGACATTGGAAGTTGTCCTGGGTTCAGCTGGGATAGGGTTAATTTTCACAGAAGCTGGGAGGTGGGCATGGGGATATTGGATACCATGCAGACATCATGCCCGGGATATAGGGGGAAGCTAGCCAGGAGAGGTGGGGGGTTTTGGGGCAGCAGGCAGCGGGGCTTCAGTGCTGGGCCCTTTCCGTTGTGTATTCCTATTTATATTGTTGTTGCTGTTGTTGTTATCTCTTTTTTCTCATGTTGTATTATTAAATCTGTCTTACCTCAACTCATGAGGTTCCACCTTTTGGTTCTTTCCCCCATCTCATCACAGGGAAAGGAGCAATCACATGGCTCTTGGTGGCCTGCAGTTGCTGCTCAGTCCTTATCTGCTACAGAAGTGAAAACCAGTGACCAGTCACAACGCAGTAACTGTGTGTCACGCAGTCGGTGTTTAAGGAAATTATATTCAGTCCATAGCTTTTATTTTTTTTAGTGTTTTGCCAAAGTCAAGGGCTCATATGCTACTACCTACTGTATAATCTACTATATGCTATATAATCTGTTTCACAAAAGCACCAACGTTTCCTGCTTCATCTGAATGTTTACTGTTTTCCAAACAGGCCAACAAACCCCTAATCCTTAGCTGGTTCCTTATCAAAGTCCAGTGGAATTTAAACTCACTTTCTTCTGTTTTGGCTTGTCATTAGAAGATGATGAATACACAAAGTCATATCTCAAAGATCAATACACTGTGGCCTCAGTGCCCTAAAGCACTGGTATACAGAGTGCTAATTATTTCTTCGTCATAAGTCCTTTTCCACCAAAAGAGCACTGATTAGATGAGTTTTCCCAAGACAAATTATTATGCTGAACAAGTTGTCCACTACTGTATAACATATATTTGTCTTTAATAAACTCTCATTCATTGTAATCAACAGCTACAATATGGTGGAAGGATTATTGTCCTATCTGTGTCTGCCCAGTATTGATCCAAACTGAACAACAACAGGTGTCTCTCAAAAAACAATGTTGCCAGTAGTAAAATCATTATTTTTGTTGTCATCGGAATGTAAGTGCTCACCATAAAATAATTTCCTTAATAACAGATGAAATAGTAAGTAACAACAAATGTTGACTTCTCTGCAGAGCCTGACATGGCTGCAGCTGATGTGAGTGGAAGGAGCCATCAGCTTTTGGGGAATCTGGACCTATCTCTGAGAGGACTCAGCTCTCGATTCTCCATGGTGATGGGCTGCAGAAGTTGAAAATAAAATGGTTACCCAGAAACATTCAGAAATGTGAAGACAAAGTGAAGAGGAGAAAGCATCTGAGGGATGAAAGCAAAGTCAGAGCCCACCTTATTAGTCTGTCCAGGAAATTTAAGATGGGTTAAAGAGAAACCTACAGGTAGGTTGCAGAATGACTGCCTTCAATGTTTCCCTATGTGGGACTGCATTTGGGTGTATACTGGTGGCTGATCTGGGATCTGTTCTGAACCCTGACCTTTTAATCACACATGGGAATGAAGCAGAGGTACAAAATGTTGCCATTTTAAAACCAGTTAAAAAGTAATTTTGGGAAAAGAAGCAGCGACTGCGCAGAAACATGGGGACAAAAGGCAGAACTTTTCCCAGTAAAATACATATTACTAAGTGTATATTTGATCTCTGTAGAACTATAACATTTATAACTTTTGGGGGATTTTGAGGAGGGCAATTGGATGGTCATTTTTTAAGGCATTTTCTTACTTCCCTTATTATACTTGCAACAGTAATTCACAAGTCAGGAATAGCTTGTATAATGTCACATTGGTTTTAATTGGTAGCCCACGATACTTGTTGAAAGAAGGTGAATGTTATATGGATGGCTCATACCATGTTCAAATACACATGCAACCATGTCGACAGGCATGAAAGAAACTTAGTCCATTTGACAGTGTTATAGTTTAGCATTGCCTACATTATTCATTATTCAGGTTACCATACAACTCTTTATTTTCAGAGTCCATATTCTTGATTATTACAATGTATGGTGTAAATAGAGTCTAGGGTAGATTATGGAAGATCCAGAGGAGAATTTAAGATCGAGTAACTGAAACACATTCTTCATAGATGTTGTAGAAGTTACAGAAAGGAAATGACACATTAGTCCAGGCTGCTGTCAGTACAAGATTGTTCCCTACAGTATATTTCCCAATGCTTTGTGTAGTAGAATTGTAAATATTCCTAGAGATGGAGTTTTTTTCCACTGTTTCCCATGGGAGATTATTTCACAACTGAATAGTGCTTACTGTCAAGTTTGTGGTTTTTTGTTCTGTTAAATTGTCAAAATGTATATTTGCACATCTTTATTTATGTGTTTAGCAGACCATAAAAACAATAGTATTTCAATATGCAATTTAAGTAACAATATCAGAAATTTTGTATATTCATTTTCTAAACATAAAGGCAGTATGTGAATTACTTAGCTTACAGCAATGAAGCATCTCTGCTCTACCTCTTTTCACACTCACAAAATACTTAACAAAAGTAAGAAAACATCTGAATTTGTTCTGACCTTACCTAGGCATTGGTCATCTTCTAAATGTCATATTCCTTCTCAAGAACAGACAGATATTTAAATTATTGTAAGGTATCTGCCTTAGTTTGTGGCAAAGTTATCTGATTTTTAAGAAATAATGCCAGTTTCAATAAAACCAACATGCAGCACTTTATGAAATTAGTATTAATAGTTCTATTTTTCAGACTTTTTTCTTGTTAGCTTCAAATGTCTAACATTGCAATTTGTACTGATGTAGGTGACAATAAAAAGACAAGGTGAGCAGGGAACATTAAACATGATTTCTTTTGGGCTTGGGGTTGGCTTTGGTTTGTTTGTGGGGTTTTTTGGATTTTTTTTTTTTTTTTTTTTTTGGGTAAACAGCTGTTACCTTTCATATTTTTAATCAGGTCTTCTGTGTTTCTTAGAGGATCCTTACCAGGGAGGAGTACTGATGAGAGTAGAGGAAGTAGGAGACTTGATTTTGTTCCATATGACTTCTCATTTTCCCTTTGAGAGAATATAAAATGGTAGACAAAATGCAATGTCTTAAATTACAACCACACTTCTGTTCAGTGGGAGGACATAGAATTGCTAAGATCCACTGTATAAATAAGGGGAATTTCCATGTGTTTTAAATTAGTCTTTACAGGTCTCTTTTTCAGCTGTCATGTTTGTCTGTATAATTAGGACTCTTTTTCCTTGTAACAGCTGAAAGTCTAGAGTTAAGCCCATGAACTTTTGAAAATGTGGATACATTTGAGGAATTTGACATTTAAATCCAACCCTGAACTAATATATCATACCTTTTGCATTCACCTACACTATTTGTGGACGTACTTGCTGCTCAGGACTATGTAGGACACTCAGTGCAAACACTGAAACTCTTATGTTTTTGCTGCCTCATCCCCACTTTGGCAGGAAAACAGTTATTAAATATTAAGGGAAAAGTAAAATAACCACAAATATGAGAAAGCTTGGCTGTGGGTGGTTTCCTGTCTACTGAGGAAGGGATATACATAATCTAATTTCCATGGGTTTCTAGTATTTATCATAGAAAACAATAACTATATTCTCACAAATATACTTGATTTAACATAGAAAATATGTTCAAATTGCACAAGTTTCTTCCATTGGGATATTGTTCAACACGGACAGCAACAAGGATCTTTCATATCTGTCAGTTCTAAGATGGAAATTTCTCCAGAGAAAACTGTCACTGGGGATTGAGAGAGTGAAGCATCTTGCATGAGTGAGCTGGTGCACAGAACACTGTTGGGCTCATACGGCAAAGAAGAAACCCATGAGAAAAGAAATTTTAAAGAAATCCTATAAAGTAATCCAATAGTAGGAATGGTTTAAAGCCATATTCTGCCTATGTCAGCCAATAAGCTGTACTGAGTTTCTTAGTTTCACAATTTATACACAGTTATCAAATACACAAAATCAGTACACAAGAAACCCATCAATTAGCAAAAACACTTTACCAAGAACAACTATATGAAACCAGAACACCTACTGATACCTCTGTAGTATAATTTTCTTATGCAACACATAGATTTGTACATATATGCATGTTCTGTAAGGATTATTGTATAGTCTGCCCTTGCATTGAATAAGGATTCAGATGCAGCAGCTGAAAAAGTATGCATGCAGTAACATACTTTTACTCTAAAGCTGCAGTGTACTGGTAAAAATTGTAGGTAAATATTGCAATCATTCCATGTTTTTTATTCTCCTGGGCAGCACACCAAGATGGATATGTAGTTAGCTAAGTCACAGCACTGAAGTCTGAAGATTAATACAGAGAGAGAAAACACTGAAGTATTTAGAAGCCTGCAGCTTTCAATGAGATAGAGCCAAAGGTGGTCTACATACTGCAAGATAGGATGGAATCTGAGTGAAAGATGAAGAAAGATCAGACTGTGTGTCCAAGTGAAGTGATAATAAGCAAACAAGAGAGAGAAGACAACGGAATAACATGGAATGTTACAAGACATGGGATAACATCTTTGAGTAACAGTCAAGTGGGACAAATCAAAAGCTGTTGGAGGGACTGCCTTCATCAGATAGAGCAAGTCCCTACCTCCTTTTGACTTTTAGCTCAGCTAGTTTGTCAAGTTCTCAGTTCCCCAAGAAATTTCTGTCACCAAGTTACCCTATTTGCAGCTGGGTCCGAGCCTTTAGTGGCAAACCTGAGCACAATGCTGTCCTTGTTTCCCTCTGCTACATATTGGAAAAGGTAGGTCCGCATGCACCAGGGCTTACTACTTCTCCTGAGGTCAAATTGGAGTAGATTTGTACAAATGATACTTTAGACAACCCTCTCCAACATGTCAACATGCATTTTGGTGAAATAAAAAAATAGGGTCTCTACAGGAGCAAGTGTGAAGAATTTCCTGTTTATCTGAACATTAACAACCACAATAGTTTATACAGTTATACAGTTGGTTCTAAGGTCAGCTGATACGCTATTTCAGAGGCAATTACAGCAAGTGAAACTGAGAATTTCACCATGGGGTAGTCTGAAGATACTTTTGCGAGATGCTTTTCCTTTTTTTTTTTTTTTTTCATTCCTCCTAACCCTAGGGCTGTTACATCTAGCAGCTGCTTTCTTTATGACAATTCGTCACTCCTGAAAAATGTTCGCAAGCACTTTGGATAATTTCCAATTCATTCTTGCAGGAAATAAGGATTTGCTTCCTCACTTGGGATACCTGCTGCTAGGTTTATTCACTAATAAGCATGATAAATGTTTTAGCCTTTGATCAGTGCTAAATTAACAAGTAAGCTCCATAGAAAAGAAGTCTTTGAGGCTCAGGGGCTCAAGACGGTGCATGAGTTGGAAAAATGATTGATTGTGTTGCTGTGAGAAATTTCCATAAAAAAACTTTTATCATGCTGCTATGTTCGAAGAATTAAATCAAAAGTGAAACATATCTAGCCTCCAAAGAAGACAAGAGGAAGGAGGAAGCAGACAAAACTTCACAGGACTTTGTTTCAACCTATATAGGTTGATTCTACTGGCATGTGTTTTCTGTTTGTTTGGGGTTTTTGTGGTTTTTTTGTCTGTCTTAATTACTTGGAGGATTATTTTGCCATCCGAGTCATTTTTACTGGAGGCTTAAGCATCCTCTTTCCTTTTTCATCATACTGGGTCTAGCTGGGATAGAGTTAATTTTCTTTGTAGTATCCGATATAGTGTTGTGCTTTAGATTTGTGACCAAACCAACATTGACAACTCACCAGTGTTCAGCTACTGCTGACCCCTGCTTGCACAACATCAAACCATTGTATGTTTTTCACTCTGTTTCTCCCAGAGTATAGGCTAGAGATGGACAAGAGAAATTTGGTAATTAACTTACACACTCAAATTTCATACTGTTGTCGCTGCGGTATCTAGCTTTTGTACTGATAGAAACCTATTAAGGCAGAAGATCTGAAATAAATTTTAAAAAATTATTGAAAAGCAAAAAAAGAAGGCAACCTCAGACTAACATATTCAGAAAGTATCACCCACTCCTCTACACCATCTGGCAATATCCTCAGAAGATGCTGAATTAATCTTCCTGGAATACAATGCCCTTCCCATCAAAGCTACAGAAATAGTATTGTAAAATGGTAACCCCCATATTCCTATATCACAGAGGTGACTCTAGGTTTTTTTTTTCCTGCACAGTGCCCCAGTAACCTTGCCACCAGTGCAAGTATTCCTAATTTCTCTTTTTCTTCAAACAAAATGCTGGCAGCTAATATCCCTGTCTTCACTGGTGCCATTTGGTAAGCTAACCATGCAAAGCATAGATCACAGCCTGGTTCCACAGTCTTACGAGTGGGTGTTTCCATTATTTTCCCACCATTTTACCACCTCCCTGCACACATTGGACTGGTATTACAAAAGACCTGGACTTTAAAGGACATTACAAATGTCCCTTCTCTTGAGGACAGCTCTCAGAGATTACCATGGGAGGCATCTTGTAGCAGACTATTCTGTGCACCTCTTTGCTCACAGCTTCTTCTCAGAATATGACTGTCTTGGGAATGGAAAGATTTATTTAGCTTTCTTCCAGCCTTTGTAAACACTTGTCCTTTGTTTCAAGTCTTTGGTTTTTTCATTTGTTATTAAAAAAAAAAAAAAAAAAAAGCAACTTTTCTTGACTTCAGACATTTTTAGTGTCAGTATTTAGGTTCAGACTGGTATGAAGGTATTTTGTCTATCCTTCTTGCTTTCTCATCCTGTAAACAGCAACGTTGCCCTGAATACTCTTTTTTTCTGCAATGTCTTTCTTAGGAGATAGCAAAAAGTCTTTGGAACTCACAACGTGGAATGTTTCAGTGTCAAAAAAAAGTCATGGTTGTATGTTATCTTTGGTAAAGTGAAATATATTATCCATGGGTATCTATGAAAAGCAGTGGGACAGGTCTAGGGAATTATTCCTATTTACTTCACAGTCTCGTCATTTTGTGCATTTGGTAGTATTATTTTGCACAAACCTAATTTATTAAAATAAATAAAGTTAGGAGGAGGGAAATCCTAAGGCACTATTGTATTCATATTCTGTGAAAATCTGTGTCCTACCAATACCCTTGTTGAAGTGAAGTGGTCGTTTGCAGTGGAAGACAACTGTGAGTTTTAGAAAAATGAACCACAACAATACACTGCTTTAAGGTGAGGTCTGTTGGATCAGCAGCACTATTGACTCAATATTGCAATGTACTGCCAGAAAACAGGAGTGGATATGGAGAGGGGGAAAAAAATGCAGAGAATGGAAGCACCACACTTATTTGGACTTATTTCCTAAAACAACACCATATGTGGGGATTCGCACCATAGGAGAGATATTCAGCAAGTTATGTCAAGATAATTTCTCTGACATGAAGGTAAAGATGTATAGTCCAGTTGGACAAAGATCTGACTATGTCTTTCCAATGGGACAGAACAGTATCAGGTGTGCACAAGTTATACATCAGACTTCAGTGAAAGCTTAATAATCTATTACATTTTTGTGCCTTCAGAAACTCATTATTATACCCGGGAAAATGCAGCTTCAGCTTTTCTTCCTTCCTCCTTAACAATTTATAAAATAAAGCAGACACACATCAGAAAACTTCTTGTCAGTGTATCAACTTGTGTACACTGTCAGGCAGCAGTCTCTAGTCAATCATCTGTTCCTAGGCTTCATTTTCCCTGCATACCAAAAAGCCGTTTCTCTTGCATTTGCCACACACTTGCCAATCGAGCCACTTTGGTCATGCGTAGTTTTTCTTTAATTTTACCAAAACCATTGAGATTGTTTATGTACAACTGGGTGTTGCACTTGACACTCATAAAAATATACTTCAGCTCCTTTTCATTTTCTAGTATTACATGAATGAAGCTCATTAGCTTGTTGCTGGCAGTCTTTTAAGTTAGCATCATAAAACTTCAAAAAAATCTCTGGAAGCTTTTAAAATAACAACAGTATCAGATCTGACAGGACCTTTTAAATATATCAAGACATGTTGTTTTGTATGCAGGAAATACATATAACATTCAGAATCCAAAATATTCAAAAACAAATTAAAAAGGACAAAAATTTTTGTTTTGTTTTCAGCAGAGACCAAAGACTCTTGGAAGAAGTCACCTATGTTAAATGATAAGACTAATTTATGATTCATTGCTTTAACAGTGACTTCATAGCAGTGCTATTTGTTCACCTAATTTGCCTCTTTGAATATTCATTTCCACCAATGTTTTCCTTGGGATGATAAGGACAAAACCTTCTTGGACTCATCTAAGAAAAACAGTGCCAACACCACCAGTTGATGCAATTTTCAACTGCACAAAGAGAATGTATTTCAGTGACACTTTGTCATAAACGGAGAAAGCAACACAATTTTTCCTTTGTCTGGGACAACCTTCTGCAAGTTAGCACTTTCCACACAGTCATGATTCCTTTCATGTCAGTGGTCAAAACCCCACTGACTTCAGGGTGCTCAGAATTTCTCAATGAGACCTGATAAATTAGCACACAAGGATATATTTGTTTGGAAGTGTATAGAATATGGGAGTATTTATTTGTATAAATGTGTGATTATTTTTCCCATGAGAAAGGAGTATAATAATATGTTCTTTTTTTTTTTTTCCATCCTAAATGCCAAAAAAATGGAAAACTGAGAGACAAAGTAAACATCAAGTTATAGATGATCAGATAAATTCTATACTGTTCTGACTACTATTTGGATGACTTCTTCATTCAGGAATGATAGTCGGATTTGCTTCTTTGTAAAGAAACTACAGGACTGACAGCACACAATAAATCATGTCTAACAACATGCTGAAAAACTGGCAAGAGACAGCTTCTACAGTGACAAATACAGCTGACAATGAGCATATACATCTGTTTGGTAGGATTTATCAGAAAACAAGGAGATGGGACTTAGTTTTACAACAGGCATTTGAAAGACTTATTTATTTCTTAGTAACAGCAAAAATGCAAAGAATATAAAAAAACAGGCTAACAACTTTTTATAATTTTAAACACAACTAGATTATGATGAGAAAGTGTAGATTAACATTTTGATTATCAGCTTCTATTTCAAATGCCAGATGAACTAATAAGAGAGTGATTCTAAAGCATACTGATTAAAAGATAGGCTGGTGCAGCTATTTTTAACACATAGTTTCAGGTATAAATCAGTTTGAATTCTGCCTCCAAAGCTTGAAGTAAAAGAGTAACAAAAGTTCATCTATTATTATTTGATGTAAAATGAAGTATCAAACCATTATTTCACACACACACACACACACACACAAAAAAAAAAAAAAAAAAAAAAAGGTTCTATGTACTAAATGACTTTACAAGAAAGGTCACCAGATTTAAACTCTTTCATAATTAACTACTCAGTTATCTGAGTGAAATAATCAAGGTGCTGGCATAAAAATTGTAATGGCTGAATTCTACTGAAATTATTAAGACTTAGTTGATATCATGTGTGTTAAAAACTAGAAATGCTTTAGGCAAAGATAAACTTCTCTGTAAGAATATTTTTTGTCAAAGTAAACGTGTGAGATAAAATTAAATTTTATATTTTGCAGTATAAAATTCTCACAGAAACTAGTATATATGTTGATGTGTTACCCTTCTGAACAGCTAAAGTATATTTGAAGAGGTTGAAATAGAAAGGACAAAAAATACAAAAAAATCAAGAAGCTTCCACAGGTAAAGAAACATAGGTGTTTATTTTGTTTTGAGATAAATGAATTAAAAAATAAATATGCTTAAGTTAATGTTTTATTGAAAAGTAGCTCATAGCTACAAGACTTCACAGAGCAGAGAACAGTTCTGATAGATAATTAAAAATGTTTGGGGATTACAACAAAAAATAAAAATTTTCATAGCACAATTGGAATAGTTGAAACATGCAGAAGTGATAAGAAGCACTACTTCTGCCAGTTTAAGATGAAGTTTCCCTTAGGGATCGGTTACTGACTGTATCTTTGAAGATTTTTGTACTTATTGTTGGAAAGAGCATTCTGTACATGGAATAGCTCACTGGTCTCTCCAGAAATTATATTTCCTCTGGTTTTATAACTCCCAAGTAAAAGCTCAGCTAGCCAGGGACAGTGACATAGTATATCCCCTGCAAGACCACCATCTCTTCAAGTTCATTGTTGGTTTGGGGTTAGCATAGATGGGCTTACTGTGAAACCCTCTGCCAAGCAAGGCTGTATGTGGGAAGACAGTATTTCCTTGTTTCTGTTTGCCACCTTTCAAGAACACCACTTACTCAAAACCTCTATATATTTCATTTTTTAAGAACTTCTGAAAGACAGAGATAATTTTATCAAAGATACTGATGTTGTACTATAGTTGAAAAAAGAAGAAATTAAGGACCCTGCACTAGTGGTTTAGAAACTTCAGTTGTGTGATCCACAATACCAATACCCTATCAATGCTGAAAATGTCAGAGCCAAGTTCGTCATAGCGAGAAGTTTGCAAAAGGCGATTTAAAAGAAACCAGGATCAAATAAGGCAACTTGTGTACAGTCTACAAGAGCCTCACTGGGTAGAGGCAAGGTGAAGAAGGAAGGTTATTCTTCTGAATTGTCATCACTTATAAGTCTGCCTTCAACCTTATCACCCGTCTCATGACACTTATCGTGACATCCTCCAGTTCTTTCAATGTAGTCAAATTAGGCAAATGCTATGAATAGCTGATCACGTGTAAGTGCTTAATCAATCTAACCAAGGCACTAAAATATGTAATTATCTTGGAAAATCTCTTTGGAAAATTTTTAAAGAAAAAAAATGTATAAAATACCTGCACAAACATTCATGTTCACAACGTTAGCCATTGTTCTTTTTATTTTCTAATGACATTGTAAAAGAATTTAATGTTCATTTGACATTGACATCTAATTTGAGACTGAAAATCTGATGTATTTTTTGTAAATTTCAAAAGAAACCCTGATGGTTGCTTTTAAATTTCATGCAACTCATAGAACTATAAGACTCCTTTGGAGATTTCACAAATGCAAATTGCTAGATGACAAAGGTTTATAAACAAACTCTCCTATTTAAATCAAAGAAATTTTATTTCCATCCTTGTAAAATCTAATAAATAGGTCTCCATCCTCACAGATATTCAAAATACAACCAAGTAAGACCCTGAGCAACCTGATTTAAGTTGCTCCTGCTCCAAGCAAAAGATTGGACCAGATGGCAACCTTAAGACCCTCTGAACCTAAGTTTTTCTATGATTCTAGATTCTTTGTGGGCTGTCACTTAACCATGCATGATTCATTCACATTACACCACGTAGTAGCACTACATCCCCATGGTTTAGGCTAAAAAATTTCTTATTTTGCTTAGGATCAGTTTGTATGGAATGTTTTCAAATTCCTCACAACATTCCTCAGATAAATATTTCATTGAGAATGGATATCAAAGTATAACTTCTAGAGTCTTTCCAGCAATCATTAAAACAAAAATCAGGCAGTTTGTAAGTACAGACTTGCACAAATGAAGGGAAATATTAGTAGAAGTCTGTGGTTCAGGGTAATACATAACAAACAATCAAATACTGTTTCAGTTGCGGACTTGTTTTCTTGTATGAAGATTCATCTTTAACTTATGAGATTAAAAGTGCTTTATTTAATGCACATTATTATTTATAATATAGGACAAAGCAAGAAATGTCTAGACATATTCGTATTCCTTACTGTAACATTCAATAAAAGTATATTGTTTCCCAGACCAACAGTCAAGGCCAGTGCTGTGGCTTGCAATCGTGAGTGAAGAAATCTTCAGTGAGAAGTTGGCACAAAATCAAGTTCAGTGCGAATTTAAGGAAGCAATGGCAATCTGTGGGAATGATTTTTTTGTAATCTGATCCTATGCACTTTTTCTCACTTCTCAATCTCGACAAGGAGCAGAATGTCAACTTCCAGCAATATTAATAATCAAAAGGATGCATAGAGAAATTTCCCCTGTAGTAAGGATTAAGAACTTTGTGTAAGTTCATCTAGTGTCAGCAGACATCACGATGAGAAACAAATTCCCAGACTTCTGTTCAGACACCATTGCTTAGTGATAGCAAAAGCAGCACACCAGCAATGCTAATTACACTAACAATCCTGCTAAGTAGGATAATATATATACACTCTAATGAAGCTCTAACATACATCAAAACTCAGAGGGAAGCATAGTATGATGTACTGGAAAATGTAGCTGAAAGGATAGAACGTGACTCAACCTGTCTTAGGAAATGCTTGGGTATTTAGAGAATTAGCTCAAAATTGTCTTAGCATCAAATTTTACTAGGTAGGAGCTGTGCTTATTTGTGGATAATTCATCTGCTGTATTTATTAAATAAAGGCAGAGTTACCTTTGTTTTCTACAAGCCTAAGGAAAGTCTTTACATTAGTTTTCTGGTAGCAAAATGAACGTAGATTTAAAACCTACCGCAATAACACACAACAGCTTATAGCAATAAAATTCATTTAGAGGTGATATTCAGAAGTGATAACTAAAATTCTAGTTTTCAAACAGCATTGCTAATTTTAGTGTTCTCAGTTGCTTTCTGGTTTTGAATGTCCATATTATTTTCAAATTGGTGCTAGAAATGTATTATTGTTTGCTATACAGACAGTTTTTGAAAATAGCTGATATGTAGCCAATCCAAGTTTAAGATCTGCTGTCGTTCAGAACATTCAAAAAGGCAGTTTCTCTGAAGTGGCAGCTCCAGTCCAGCAGACAGCCCAGCTGTTTAGAACATTTTCTCTTGGCCATCCCTATTTCACCATGGCTTTTCACTGTGTCCATGTAACATGGTCATCTGACATTGCTTGGTACTTAAAAGCTGATGAGCTCTCTAAGGAGTCTGTACAAAATTTTGTGGCTCCAAACTGAAGGCTACATCTTAATCTTTACAGGCAACAAAACAGTAGTTTCCACATGAAGAACAGGAGCAACCACTGGGACTTGTTTTAGGGAACAGACAAAAAAAAAATCCCTATATTTTGTGGCACCTCCAGCTGCCACCTATTTTCAGCATTAAATATAGCCAATATTACACAGAAAAAGTCAAGACTAATCTGCCCTTCTCCATCAGTACTCAGAAAGTACCTCATTTGGCTTTCTCAATCTCCTGGAGAAGCAAAAGTAGCAGTCAGGACAATTTGTCACAAATGTGTTCAATCACTTCTAAAAGTGAAATATACTAAAATAACTCAAAAACTAAACTACTCAAATTGTTGAAAGAGACCATAGACAGTATAACCACACTACTTCTCTCAGTGTATTTTTGTCTTCCTCCCTTTATTTTATTCATCCTAAGTCCATCTCATCTCTCACTTAAGTTCTGACTTTTCAGACAATAAGCTTCTAGGGGATATATATAATTAGAGCAGGAGTCCTTTCTATAGATAATCTAACCTTTTTGGGATCATTTGTGATTGTGGGTATGCAGGTGCATCAACTGAATATGCCTGTTCAGTAGCAAATATGAGTAAACACCAAGATCAATTAATATTGAGATTAAACCATCCAAAAGTCCAATTTGTATTTCTTCAAATTGTCAGTGTGTGAAGATAATGAAAATCTCCAGAAGAATTCCTGTGATTTCTGATATCAGACTGCGAGTTGGGCACTTATCCCAAGCCCTGAAAATTTTAAGCATCCTAGAAGACACACAGAAGTCACTGTCATTTCTGTACAAAGTGGGATTTGCAGGAGCAGGACAAGGCAGGTAGATGTTGCGGTGGTTGCTTATCCTGCTTTCTTTTTTGGAAGACTTCACCACAGGAAGATCAGAAAGAAATCACTCCAGCATTTACATCCAAAATATGAATTTTGGGAGGTAAATATCACCAGATGGCAATCATCATTACCTCAGCAGCATAGCCAAGACTGAGCAAGAAAAGCTCGAGGGCAAGAGGAGGGAACATCACTGAACGACAGAGAGAAATTGGTAGAACAGGGAATGATAATACAGTTAGGGACTGGTTTGTGTGTGCCTGTTTTCACAGCGATCACTGGAGTTGTAAATAACAGAAAAATGCAAACTTCAGAAATAGTTTTCTACGGCATTTGGGAAGGTGGGGAGGAGGAGAAAACATCTGCTGTTTTGAAGGTATGTGTGGCTTTGAAATTATAGTTTACATAAAATCAAATGCTGGGCAGGGAAGTGCATTTAAACCAGGCTGCTTTTTTATTTTTATTTTTTTTAACAATTATTTAAGGTACAATTTTATATTTTTTGGAATACCAAAATTTGAAGACATTTTCTGTCTTCAAAAGAAGGAACTTATCTATGATGTTTTTCTGTCTTTGAGGAATCCCAGAAAAGTTCTTATTTTATGGTGTGGTATGGTATGGTATGGTATGGCATGGCATGGCATGGCATGGCATGGTATGGTATGGTATGGTATGGTATGGTATGGTGTGGTATGGCATGGGTGCTACAGCCTTATTACTGAAGTTCTTATAGTGGAGATCCAAAAAGTTTTGTGGCTTTTTTTTTTTTTTTAATAGGATAAATCCTGGGATCCCAAATAAGGAAAATAATAATTGCTATTTTTCTATATTCACTTATCCAGTGAATAAAAATCTGCTGCCTCTTGTTATAACTAGTGTCACTTTTTGGACAAATGTATGTACATGAATTGAAAACAAAATAAATGGAAAAGAAACAGGTACAAAAAGTCTAATGGTCTCATCAATCACCTGAAGGCCAGATTCTCTGCAACAGCAACTGAGTATTTATTAGCTGCCATCATTTCTCCATAGGTAGCATGGATCTTACTAGTCTCTTGAGGATCAACCAGTTCGACTGTGCAATAGGTCTTGGCATGGCTCATGGGGTTTGCGGAAGTTTTAAAATAATAAAGGCTGCTTTTTTATTAACTCTGTTGTGCTTTTAGCAGTTGTGGTTCAAAATATACCACTTTGTTGGAGGCAGAGCTAAATTCTCAGATTAAAATAAAAATATGTTTAGATATTCGAGTTGGGCTTGTTCCCTGTCATTTACTGGAAGAAATTCCTGTACAATGTCACTTGGAATTAGCATTGTTCTCATGTTAGACAATTAAAAGCATTCTATTTAACAGGAAAGATTCTTTTGAGCTCTTTCAAGCTCTTTTCGTAGCCTGTTATCCAATCCAGCTTTTGACATTCCACTGTTCTTCCAGTGCAAACTCCATTACAGTAGTATGTGGCCAAACAGCATACAACAGAAACAGAAGCTAGTATTGATTGCTGGAGCAATCAATTTTGAAAGATGCATCTAGATGAAAAAGCTGTTTATTATACTATTTTATCTAATTTTCAATAAATTTTGAATTAAAAAATAAATTCCTTGAATACTGGGGGTTCCTGTTTATTTTCTACTCATGTTTTTCTTAAAAAACATACAGAAAACCTCAAAAACCTATAAAAACACATCTTAATTCATACTGAATGAGTTTAGATGATATGACAAGAAGAATTCCTTTGAAGTCAACTAATGTAGGATTCAAACGCAATTCCGTATTTTGGGGGAAAACCTTCAAGAGTTTATGATTATGGATGGCTTGGGTCTAGAAACTGAATTCACCGAAATAGAATTAAACAAAACAACTTCTGATACCTCGCATAAACTCATGTCTGTCCTTGGTCTGATGAAGTACACATGAATGGCCCTTTGCATTAAATCTATGACCTGGCGCATCCAAATAAATACATTATAACTGTACCAATGTATTTTGTTGTAGTTCTGATGAAATAAGGGAAGATTCAAGGACCAATCAACATCTTCTTTGCTAACAGACAATAAAGAATACCTTTGTGAATTCTCTCCTCCTGTTCACCTCTTAGATATCAGAAATTACTGTGGCCCATAGATGGATATATGGATAATTTTTTTTGTATATCTATCCTCCTAAAGCATTCTCACATTAATATTTGTTAATATGTCTTAACGTTAAAGATACATCAGAGTTATAAACTCAGACATATATTTCTAACTAATCAGTACCTGTCCTGGTTTTGGCTGAGACAGAATTAACTTTCTTCATCATAGCTAGTGAGAGTTTGGATTTGTGTTGAGAAGAAGGTTAATAACATATTGACGTTTATAGTCGCTGCCAGGACAGTAAAGGACTTTTTAGCCTCTCTGCTGTTCCAGTGTCTGCAGGTGCAGGAGAAACTGGGAGGGGGCACAGCCCCAATTACTAGCCTAGGATTTGACCTCAGGTTTAGGACTGAGACCCAAATTGGTCAACTGTATATTCCATATCACGCCTGTCATGCCCAATATACAGACGAGAATCTGTCCAGAAGTTCTCTCTCTCTCTGGGTCGCCCCTATCTCAGGGTTGTCTCTCACCTGCACTCTTATCTCTTTTCCAGAATTGAGGTCTCGGGACTCTCCTTGCTCCAGGATTGTTAGCTGAGAATGAGCTGAGCCTTAGTCGTTGAGCAGTGAGCAGTTTCATTGTGTACAATTCATTTGTATATTTTTATATTTTTATATGTTATTATTATCATAATTATTATTTTCAGTTTTGTTGTAGTTTTGTTAATAAGTTGTTCTTATCTCAGGCCATGAGTTTCTACTCCCTTTGCCCCTTTAATTCTCCCCCACAGCCCTAGGAGGTGGTGATGGTGAGAGAGCGGCTGTGTGGCATTTGCACCTAGCTGAGTGAGTTCAAACCACAACAGCACCTGGGGAAGCTAAATGACAAACCAGCTCTTAGTCACTTCTAAAGGTCACACAACACTATAAGACAAAATCTTTACTTAAAATATGTTTGTTTTTATTCACAAAATCTGTGACTGAAAGGTATTCACAATATTTTTTTTTAATGCTGTTGTCAGCTGTGTTACCGGTTCCGGTTAAAGCTGCTCGCATGTAACAGAGAGGTACATATTCCTTATGAATACAGAAATCTGAGGTTAACCTGGACTATTTAATTATCCCTGCCCATTTCACTACTGTGGCAAAACAGACTGTATATGAGAAAGGTGATGTTTTGTCTTCCTTACTTGCTTCAAACAGAAAGAAGTTTGTCACAAACAGATTTTTTTCTGTCAGAGTCTCTTTTTAAGGAAGCTAATGAGGTCTGCAATTATCAAAGCCTAGGGAAATAGCAGGTTGACAATTAGTAAGGGCATTCTCCCTCTGGTCTACCTACAAAGAAGGGTCAAGTGGACAATTTCAATGAAGCTGTAGATTCTGCTGTTGTGTAATTTGAGGGGTTTTTTAATAGTTTGGGTTTTTAAATAATAATAAAAAAAAGTTACTCTGGCTGCATCTACACTTCATGCTGTAGTGTGTTCTGACATTCCCTTTCCAGAGAAAATAAAGTTATTGGAGTGTGTTGAAGTTCATAGGTAGTGCAGCTGCAGTATTTCTTCTCTGGGGAAAGCAGGATGAGGAAGACAGCTGTTTATCTCCTGAAATGGAGTTCAGGTGTTGGTAGATTCATAATTATTACCAAAGCTTAGAAGGTTTTCTGTATGGTAACAGCTGATTATTTATGGAAGAGATTACAGCAGAAATGTGACTTCTATGGCAAAGAAGACAGAAAGACTGACTATTGAGTTTCCACTCTAGCAGGTGCTTCTGATATATGACTTGAGAGGCCCTTTCAGTAAGGGAGGGGAAAAAAAAAAAGTGAACCACAAAAAAAAAAAAAAAAAAAAAAAAAAAAAAAAGCACTTGTGACAAGAAATAAGTTTGTTGGAGCTTTGTATGATGTTGCTGTTGTTGTGATTGTAGGTTTGCGAAATAAATTTTGTACCAAATAACCAAACAAGTTAAGGTCAAAAACTTGAGTCAAAGAAGAAAGACTAAACAGAACAAATTTTCCCAGTCTGAGCCAAAGTAGGAATTTTTGATCTTCTACTGGCTTTCTCTCTATCTCT
>NW_010123159.1:20068-24088 GCF_000699245.1 Pterocles gutturalis
GAACCCACGAAGAGTTGTAGACTGAAGTGACGGGGATTGAAGTCAGTGAACAATGGTAGAGTGTTGCTCTCAGCATTGTCCACAAAATGGACAATGTCTTAATGGACTGTCCCTAAAAAGTGTATATAACTCAGCCCAATCAGTGAATGTCAAAAAAAAAAAAAACCAAAAAAAACCCAAAACAGAGTAGTAATTAAGTTTGTTCCTACTGAGCCTTCTGAGGAACAGCACCTTAACAGAAGAGCAGTAACACTTAGATTAGAAAAAAATGTCAGCTGAAAGAGCAGGTAGAAAGCATGGTTAAATACTACATATGCCTTCACCACAGTATTTGCCACAACATATATGTTGAAAGCGTATTTTGTATATGCATTTTCCAAATCTGTCTTCAAGCTGTGGACTTCTCTTGATAGGTCCTTATTTCCTCCCAGTGAATAGGCTCTGCATTTTGGAAGTATTCTAATAAATGTATTGAGAAAAATCATAACACAATCTTCAAAATATCACTTTAATTTAGAACAATGAGGCACCCTGGACTAACCCCCTTAAAGCATGCCCCTTTCTTGTTCCAAAGCTCTGTTACAAGATCTCTTTTAAAGCTCTATGACAGCAATAATAGACGTGTTTTCAAGCCACTTCTCTGATTTGTAGATGGAGCTCAGAAGTTGCTCCTACTTTTTGAGCTTCTATTTGTTAATTCAAGTCCCTCATTTTATATACTTTCTCTGTATTGTTTCACTAAAGGAGGTAATAAGTACCCTGACTAGGTTTGGTTGCATGGGACTTGACTCTGCAGTGCATCAAGCAGGAGCTGGTTATATAGAGGTAAAACTATAGAGTCCTGAATGTGAATGCTGTAAATCATTCCCGTATAGTGTAAAATTTTCACAAATTCTCATGTGGTATGTACACAATCACTGAACATAAACTGAATTCTGAATTGATATTTCAGTTTAAAGAGGTATCATAAATTTTTAAAAAAAATCTTCCTTCCTACTTCTGAAGGTATGAACTGTGTGACAGGTTAATCTGAACAGGAAAGAGCAAGTTTGAGAAGAGAATTGATTAGACTCCTTTTTCTTTAGTTTCTATAATATTTTTTTCTTTAAGGGTCCCGAAAAGCACTAGAAATGTGCATGCATGTCTGGCCATAATCTAAGTCTAATCCTGGACTTCTATGCAGTTTTTTGTCTGTTATCTATTAGGGCATAAGGGCATGTTAACAATTCACACCATCCTACTTTTAGAAGAAAAAAGACAGATGAAAGTTTCTTCTCTACATCAGACAGTTCAGATGGTAAAATATACTGTAAAACTATAGAATGCAGCGATCTTGCTGTATGATCAGCTGGTGTATACTGAAAGTGACAGCATTGGAAATGTGCTCTGTGGTAGTGGAGTAATTTGTCCTCAGTGAGTATGGGATACAGTTAAGCATTCATTCTTAACTTGGAATTTATTTTCCTTTTTCCATATGATTTCTTGTAAACAAGAACAGTTTTTTGATCTGGACAGCCTGTGGCAAGACCAGAAAAGATCAGATGTTGATTCAGATGCTTCCACTGCAACCGAACAAACTGAATAGGCACCAGGACTGCCTATCTGCCAAGCTCGTGCACTGGCCACTGTGGGAATTACTGTGGGCAGGAGAGAGGAGAAAGCTGAGGGGGGCAGTGAAGGAGAGAAAGAGACGATGATGGAGAATCTGGCAAAGAAAAGGAAAAAGTGGGTCTGTCAGGGGATGCAAAACAAAATGCCACCTGAGTCCTTCACCCTCCATGCTTATCTCGCAGTTCATGCAGCAACAGTTCCCACACAGGATCAGAGGGGAGGGCATAAGGTCGAGGGAGCCATGTGCTCTGCAGGCAGCAGCACTGTTGCAGAGTGCTAAATTAGTGCATCCCAGCTGCTGGGGTATGTGCTGCCATTTTTAAGATGTATACGTCATTTCTTTAAAAGCCTAAAGCTGCTTCAGCTGCACATCACTAAATGGTTTAAAAACAAGAAAATAAATGCAGTCAGCTTAGTATTGCAAGTGTCAATTGGACTTGCCTTTGTTTAGACTGCTATTTGTTCCCACAAAGGCTCTTGTCCTTCCTCTCTGTCTCACTGTACAGTATATTGAGAGAGGAAGGTTAGGAAAGTAGGATCTCTTCCTACATACACATAGGCATTTATAAACTCAAGATTTCTGGGAACCAAAGAAGGGGCATTCCTTTCAGCAAATATCCCACGCTGTAATATACTCCCTACTGCTGCACGTTGAGGGCGGACAAAAAACCCCCTGCCCTCTCAGGGCAATCCGACTGTCCATGGCTGGTACACTTAAAGTAGAATTAAGGAGAGGATTCTAATAGATTTCAGAAAACACTTTCTCAAACGAGAGCTCACTGTCTTATTCCTATTTATGGCATTCCTCTGCCCATTTGCATCACCAATATGTCACCTGTTCTGTAGGTCCTGAATTGCTAAAGTGATTTTAAATGTTTCCAGCCACAGCTGGTAAATAACTTCAGCTCTGTGACATTCTTTAATCACTAGATTGTATATCCTGTATTCATAAGCACAGACCTGAATATTGTTACCTACGTCAGCCTGACATCTTTGTTTGTCTTTGATACTTTGATTTATGAGCATGCCTTATGAAAGGCTGTCCAGGTAGGAAGCACCTTTACCTATTCACTGCCTGCTTCCCTAATAAAATATTTATGAGACAAGAAAACCTGGAGGGAAATATCTGGATTTCTTCTCGCAAAATAGCTGTAGTGAAAGAATGGATAAATAAAGGTGGTAGAATTATGAGCATGTTGTAATATCCATTTTGTCTGAGCTGCTAATTTTAAAATGTTCTCACTGTTAGGAATGGCATTGTCGTTGTTATAACCAGCACTTCATAGGCAATACAGCAGAGTCAAAACATATTCACTGACGTATGCTTAAAAATGGGCATTATTAACCATTTATGAATTGGGGCCCTGCTTGGCAACTTGCAGACAAGTAGGAAGGCATGAAATGCATACATTTATGTGATCCTTTGCTAAGCACTTTTGTCTTTATTTTACCCCTTCCTTAGTGTCTATGTTGTATGTGAATTTTTTTCTTGGGGTGTTTTGTGTGGTTTTTCAATTGAAATTTGATTGGATTTTTTTTTTAACCTGCTTATTTTCAAAAGGGATATGACATAAGCATTTTGAGGAAAGGTTTTAGGAGGCATTGTGGGGAAGAAGAACAGGCTACTCACTAATCCCTCTGTAGGACACTATCCCAGCCACAGGTTTTGCTGACTTTGATCTTCCCTAGGTTTGGCAGCTTTGAATGCTGCCAGCTCTGCACTGACACCTAACCTCATTGATGACCTTCAGCAATAAGCCCTGTATGCTGAACTGCGTGGTTTGAAGGGTGATCAAGTCTAGAAGGAATACTTTACTTTTCCCCAGCCCTTTTGCCTACCTACCCCGAAATGAAGGAAATAAAAAGAGAAGGGCAGAGGCAGAGAAAGAGAACATGCATTTGTTTCATTTACTATTCTTCATAATACTCTTCCTTCTGATCCCCCTGGCTCAGTAGATGTAAGGTCATATTGTTTTGCACTCCTATATCATCAGGAATCAAAGCATGTCAAAGCCTTGCAAGTATGAGTCAGTTATCTCTCCCAGTACAGAGATCAGACAATATGTGAAGGTGTTGAGGGCCTTTCTGACACTGTCTTTGCTGTCGAAAGGGCAAATCTTCTAAAAGGTTTGTTTTGCTAGTGACGAGTTTTCTTCTTTCCTGAAGATATGCCCTGTTTCTGCAGAAGTCTGGAGTAATTTTAAGGACGTGGCCTGGATAATCCTCTGCAATGATCCCTTTCAATGTATAGGAACTAAAAGCAGGTGAAGCAGCTCTTGGCCCAAGCATGAAGGCATTCTGTACGTTTTACCTCTATTATGTTGAAGCTGCTTGCCTCAGCGACTCTGCAACAAAAGTATGGAAATTTATTTCAGAACTGCTGTATTCCCCTCCACCCCGCAGTGTCGG
>NW_010123159.1:24119-27201 GCF_000699245.1 Pterocles gutturalis
TCTCCTCCTTGTAATCTTCAAATTAGACATTTACAAGCTACTCAGTGCCCAGACTCCATTTCTTTGTACATTGCAATACATATTTATGTCCCATAGATTGTGAGGTGCAGGGTAAGAGCATGCTTTTATCATCTTTATTCTTCCTAAAACAAGACAGAAGTTCTGTGCACTGGTTTAAAACAAAGCTGGAGTCATTTACATGTGCCGATATAACATATTTTAATAACAAATATATTTTTTACATTTATTCAGTATGTCTAATTGTATAATATGAAACAATCCCAGGCAGAAAGAAATAATATTTATAAAGCAAAGGTGGTAATGCATGGCATATACACAATCCATTTCTTTTGCTTACAAGCAACTGATTATTTGCTTATTTAACAAAGCTAGTGTAACTAAGATGCAATGTGTTGCACCCTGGGGGCTTTAATGCTGTACCGCAAAGAAATATCAAAGAAATTTAAATGTGTTCTCATTAAACACAATGGCCCAGATTCCAGTACTGTGCTGAATCATTCTGATCCAGTTCCATTAGGGTGACCTTGCTGTGACTTTGGCTTTCCTGCCAGGGAAAATGCTTCCAAGAAGAAGCCCTATTACAGGTGGTATGCAGAGAATTGCTATTTGTTCTTGACTGACCAATGTCATTGCTGCAGTTGAGAAGAGCCTGTGAAGGATGACCTCCTTCCTGACAAGGGCTGAGGGTGCACAAACATATTCAGAAACAAAGGCAAAGACTCAGTGTATCACTGAATATGCGCTTGCACTTTAATGTCACAGGTACATGAAGCATGACAGGTTGGCCCTGAGCACCTCCATACTGCTCACTGCAGCTGTGCTGCAGCTCTGTCTTGAACATGTTGCACTGCTCTGTGTTTCTCTGCTTGTTGCTTTCCAAAGTGTCTCCAGTAGCAAGGTGATGTCAAGTCCCAAAACAAGAGTGAGTATGAAAAAAGAGAGATACACATTTTGGCCTTCTTGATCAGCAGCATGTTGACACAGAACACAGGGACAGTGCTATTCAAAGTAGACCCACCCCTGCTTTCTTCAGAACACACAGTGTTACAGGGCCACTGACAAATAATTAACATTAGTTTGATCCATATCAGTTATACTTGATTTGTATACATTTTGTGTATTTATAAGTTTGTAGAGACCTAAACAGCCCGTCACCCCATATATTGGGTAAGGTATGCACCATGGAACAGTTAAGTTGACCTAATATTTCTTTGGCACCAAAAGAGAAAGTCAGTCCTGTTCCCATACATCAGGATGCTCAGCTGTCCTGATATCCTTTTGACCCCACTGTGAACAGATTTACTTCATCAAACTGGCAGAAGAACAAACCAGTAAAAAAGGCAGAGCAATAGTTTTCTGCCAAGTCAATGTCCTGTATCCAGTCATGCATGGGTATGGCAAGTTGAAAGAGGTGGTGGAAGAGAGAGAATAAGAGTGACAAAACCAAAGAAAAACCAGAGTGAGCTGATGACTCAGTTAAAACATACAGTGCAATTAAGCCATTAGGCTGCAGGATGTTCACAGGGTGATCACTAACAATCTGCCTATGGGACATTTCATTCTTGGCATTTTTGAGTTAAAAACCAAATATATGTTGTGAATATTCTTCTCTAGTGGCAAGGGTCACTTCTGTGAATTCACAGAAGCTGAAATGAAGATATCTGCATCCATTTGAACACCATTGATCTAAATATCAGGCTGGAAAAATTGCCTGCAATGTTTTGAAAGTATATAGTGCCAGCCAGCCAAAAAAAAATAACTTTATAGCATCTAATTTTGATCCAAGCCATATTCAAAAGAAGCATGTGTAATTGAAGTAAATATGCAGCTAGATGCCAAGCTAGTAGTGTCATTTAATATCTGATCTACCCTGCAATCACCCACTGAAAGATGCTTCTGAAAGCAAACTAATTCAAAGGCCTAGATCCATAGATAGTTGTCTATTGACATAGTTCTAAGACTATCCTAAAGACTTCTCCCATGTCTTATTTACAATCAAATATTTTTCCATTACAGGCTGACTTTTCTTCCCTAAAACAAAGCTTTCCATGGTAAATGGTAGACAGAAGGTAACACTGCCAGAAGTATTTGAGTGACTGGTGTTTCACAGGGTGTGTATGTACAGTAAAGATCTTCATGCACCCTGAGGAAAAGAAGCTGGAACTGACTGGTCTGTGTTATGAGGCTGTCTCTGGGGACTGCACCATGTGAAGGCAGCTCCAGAGACATCCACAGACCTGTCCTGTGCTGGGAGGGTTCACTGATCTCTGGTGCCTGTTAAAGGAGAGGTGTCTGTTTCACACTCTCCAGTGTAGTACAGTGCAGTGCTACTTTTAGTAACATTTCCAGTCACTCAAACATTAAAAATTATCCTTTTCCTCAGATGTTCTGCTTAAGAACATTTTCCACGGTACACATCTCACTAAACCTTTACCTTCTCTTTTCAATTTATTTCCCTGTTGAAATTAAGATTTGGTCGAGGAAAAAAAAAAAAAAAAAAAAAAAAAAATAAAAAAAAAAAAAGGAAAATTCCAACTAATCATTTTGCACTTTACACAACATTAAACAAAATGGTGACAAGGCTGATATCCTGCTGGGAGTGTGTTATAGGCCACCCTCCACCAGGAGGAAGGAGATGAGGCATCCTATAAGCCTCGCAGTCGCTCCCACTTCTTCTTGTGGGAGACTTCAACTTGCCAGACATCTGCTGGAAATACAACACAGTGGAAAGGAAACAGTCTAGGAGATTCTTGGAGTGTGTGGAAGATAACTTCCTGACACAGCTGGTAAGCGAGCCTACCAGGGGAGGAGCCTCACTTGACCTGCTGTTCACAAACAGAGAAGGACTGGTGGGAGATGTGGTGGTTGGAGGCCGTCTTGGGCCTAGTGACCATGAAATGATAGAGTTCTCAATCCGTGGTGAAGTAAGGAGAGGTGTCAGTAAAACCACTAACATGGACATCCGAAGGGCAGACTTTAAGCTGTTTAGGACACTGGTTGGGAGAGTCCCTTGGGAGACTGTCCTGAAGGGCAAGGAGGCCCAGGAAGGCTGGACATTCCT
>NW_010123160.1:0-203 GCF_000699245.1 Pterocles gutturalis
TGCCCTCTGCTGGGAGGGGGTGCAGGGGGGGCTTTAAGCAGCAGGCATGGGTGTTCCATCTCCTCCCAAATGTAGCTGAGCCTGCTTGGGGCTGACACAGGAGCAAAAGCATCTTCTGTTCAGTGGCTTACACCCCTCGCTGCTCTCCCAGCCCGAGGAAAGCAGCCTGACCTTGCTCAGCAAGAAGGCAGATGCTGCCTCCT
>NW_010123160.1:234-7123 GCF_000699245.1 Pterocles gutturalis
CAGGCGGCTTCCCAGATAACCCCCGGCTTTCCGAGGGAAGTGCAGGTGTCAGAGGCATTGTCTCTTTGGAAATTAATTTTCCTGTCGATTTCCTTATTTCTCTTAATTGATGAGGGGCAAGTCTTAGGTATGTTGCCAGCGGCACCAGCCACAGCCTCCCGTAGGTACCGATGGAGCCAAAAGCGCTCGTGCCGAGGGCTGGGGAGTGTAATGAACTCTCAGAGGACTCGTTGCAGCTCAGCCCGCGCTCTAGATTAGCTGAGGAATCATCTGGCCCAGCTATTAACTGTCCCATTTAACATCATAAATTATTAACCTAATTTTGAGGAGGGTCGGTGACGGATCACGCTGATTTTGTCAGCTTTCCTGCAGCCGCTCGCACAGCCTGCCGGCGTGGGGTAAGCCACGGGCAGGGCCCAAGGGTCGGTGCCTCCAGAGAAGAGAGAGATGAGGCAGCACAGCGCAGCTGCCAGCAGAAGGACCAGCTCTGCCTCCTCTTCCAGCCCAGCGCAGAGCACAGGGAGAGCCTGAGCAGGGGGGATCCTCCACTGGAAATGGGGGATGCAAGAGCTGCCCCTTGGGGAAGGGCAAAGCCACCCACTCCCCAGCTTTCCATGCAACACCCCTGCACACCTGTGGGACACATCTGCGCCCAGTACCAGTATGTGCTGCTTGCCCTTGGTGCAAGCCATTACCAGAGGTGCTTTTTAGCTTGTTTAAGCAGCTATCAGGATGCTTTTTAGCTTGGACAGCAAAGGCCTGGGGTCAGGAGGTTTTCTCCCTGCACTTGTTGTCCTCTAGAGCTTGTTCTAAGTTTCCTTCCTGGGAAATGTCTTAAATAAAATAGGGGGGGAAGTGGATTCTTCAGTATAAAAGTTTTAAACCGTTCAGGTTTTTTTCAGCTGATTGAAGCGTAATGAAAATTTAAGGGGTACCATCTTTTCTTTCCCCTTTATCTTTCTTTGAGAAGAGAGATGCATGCAAGAAGAAAGGGCTGAGAATTGCACTCAAACCGGCATTTTTTTTAATTGAGTGGAAAAATTTTGAAGTCGTTTGGTCTGTTGAAAAAAACATACAAATCTGAAGGAGAGCAAGGTCTGAGATCCTTGTAAAATGTCTCTTTCATTCTAGCATCACAAAAAGGACTTTTTGTTTCCCCGCAAGCAGCTGCGCTGCTCGGTGCTGCCTGTCCGTGGTGTGTGAGCGCGCGGCCCCAGGCTGGCCGTGTGCGTGTCCCCATGCTGTGTCCCACAAAGGGGTGGCATCTAGGAGCCAGTATAGCCCCCAGACCCACTCCACTTCGAGGCTGTGTGAGGCTCAGTGGCTGTCAGACCAAGCCTTGCGCTCTGACGCACATTTCCCTGGATGGAGGTGCTTGGGGTCAGGATCAGCAGGCTGCATTGCTGGTAAAACAAACCCCAGAAAAACCCCAATACGAGCACAAAGAAGTGTGTTTGGTTATGGTGGGGACATGGAAAGGTGTCAGAGTCTGCATTCAATTGATACAAGCCTGTACCACTAACCTGCCCACCCCTGAGCACCCATCTACTCACCAAAAGTGCCTGTAGCTCAGAGGTGGTTACCGCCCCTTTCCCTTAGAGAATGAAATGGGAAGAGGAATCCAGACCCACAACATCAGTGCCGTCATACGCCACTCACCTGGCACAAGGCTTTACACACCTGCAGAATAGAGAAGGTGCAAGGAGATCGCCTTTGCCAGGGGCCCGGACCTCGCAGTGCACATGCGGTAGAGACCCGCACAGGACTGATGCCCAGCACACGGATATAAAATACAGCGCCCTGCAATAAAACATGCACTGCTAGTCTATATATTTTGCAATCCCTTTAAAGATTTTTTTTTCTTTAAACCCCTCACCCCAGCTCCCTCCCCATTCTCCCCCCAAAAAATTATTATAAAGAATTATTGCCATTAGTACGTCTTTCCCAGTGAAAGGAGAAAATCGCCTCATTCATAATTTATACCCTCAATTACTATTAATAAAGAAATATTTCAGCAGAAAATCGCCTGGGAAAATTACACGTAACATTGCATTAACATTCTATTTGAACATTTTCATCACATTTGTTATAGAGTTAATAAGAGGGATATGCTCCCCTGACTTCTTCATGAAATTATGGGCTGCCTATGATAGTTTAATCTTTTAGACTTTATATAATATATTCACTTTACTAATTGAGCTATCCAAGGAGCAGTTAGGGATGTTCTTAAACGTGGAAGACAAAGTAATCAGGGCCGTGACTTCCTGACGAGAAGATCTTCTTCCGGCGATGAGGAGCCGCACGAGTGAGGAGCACACATGTAGGTGTTTGTGCACAGATGTGCCACTCCATTAGCCCTTCCCTTAATGTCCTGCCTGTACTTAGGAGTGAACACAACTGAAGGCTGGAGGTGATTTTCGGAATAGCAAGACATTACCCAAAAGCTCTGTTTGTATTTCAGAGGGAAAGGGGGTCTGGTGAGCTTGAGCAAGTTATTTTTGAAATAAGAAATGCCCAGCACGGGGCGGGGTTTCTCAGGAGCAGTATTTCATGTAGACAGACCTTTATGCTCAAATTCACTCCTGCCCATAATCATGCACAGACCATCTCCAAAACTCTGGACAAGGAGCTGGGCTGGGTGTACAACGCCTCTCCTGCTCTCCCTGGAGCTTCTGCTTCAGCAGGCAGTGTGATCTGGGGCGTGTGGTACAGAAAGGCTTCCCCCCACCCAGGGTACGAACAGACCCCAAACTGGCCCAGAGGCAAGAAGTGTGGTAGGTGTGAGCAGTGAGGGATGAGGAGGCATTTCAGAAGATGGGCACCGCTCTGCTGCACCATGGTGTTGCCACCATGGGCATCGCTCTGGACAGCCTGCTTGTCTCCAAAAAGCTTGAGGAACAGGAAAGCGTTGGTAGCTCTCTCCTGCTCCTGCAGCTGAGGACCTCTTGCACAGAGGCAGTGTTGGGCACTGAGATTTGAGCCCCTCTTCCAGTTTGGGAGCTGAACCCAGGTCAGAGTCTCTCTGCAAGATCCTCCTTTCCCCTCCACACGCGTACAGTGTGTCCTTTATCACAGGATGTGATCCAGAGCTCCTGGTTTCAGCAGGAAAAATCAGCAGGAGGCTTCCTGAGGTGACAGCAGGTAGTGGTTTGGACCAGGACCATGTGGAAGAGGGCTGCATCGTCAGCACGCCAGGAGGCTGCTCACTCATTAAGCCTAAGTACATGCAGCTGTGAGCAGGTGCAGAGAGGGATCCATCACCGCTGAGCAATGGCCCTGCCACCAGTCTCTGTTAGCTGTCCCTGACGAGGGAGACTGAGGGAGCACAGGACCAGCTGCTTAGTTTCACATCCACAGGGCGCTGGTGTCTCCTCTGCAGCCACTGAGGCTGGGCACAGGCAGGGGAAGGGTGGCAGGGCACGAGGTAGCACACAGGCTCGGAGGGGAGGATTTGCAGTCACCCCTGAACCACTCCTGTGATCCCCAGCCTCTGCAAACCAGTGGCCGATGCTGATGGCTAGCCAAAGGGTTAATGAAAAGCTTTCATGCATTGGGATTCATTAGCTGGGACTCATTAAACAGCAAATAAGAGCCCGGATGTTGCCAACTGAGCCCTGCTGAAGGCAGCTCCTGCGGGGGAGGCAGCCTGGGACCACAGGACACCCCTGTGCTGGGGGCAGACCGGTGACCCCCCATTGCAACCCAGCAGACCGCGGCTTGTGCATCCCACCAGAGATGGGAATTGGTGCAGAAGAGTGTGAGGTGGGGTGCTGGCAGTGAGCACCCCTCTGCCGTGTCCCCAGCATTTTAATGTATATTCACAACACCATCAACCCATCGCGCCCGGCCAGGCTCAGCCATAGAGACCCCTGGTGTGACATCCAGTTCTGTCACCGGGAAGAGGAGGCTGCACTTCTGCCAGCCCTAACCTCCCAGACCATGTGAGCCCATCAGGGAGACGGGAATGGGTGAGTGACGGCCCGAACCCATAGCCCGCCACTGTGGAGGGAGGTGTGGGGAGCAGAGCACCCACGCATGGTTGTGTGAGATGTGCAGCTCCATCAGTGCCTTCATGGTGGAGCGTGGTTGTCCCTGCCTGGTTTCTCAGGGGATGTAACATTTCCTGGGTGCCAGTGTACCACCAGCCAGCATCAATGGAGGCTGTGGCCATCTGGGCCACTACTTAGTCGTGGTGAGCAAGCAGCAGCCCATGCAAGCCCACATCTGCACAATAGCCTCCTGGATGGGCAGGGGTCCATGAGCTGCCTCACATGCAAACACAGGGAGCACGGGATGTTGGGCATCTTTCCAGGGACCACATGGGCAGCCTGGCCACAGCAGAGGCCAAGGAAGGTGAGGCATGGACTGTCCACCCCAAGGGCAGGATGGACCACGCTGTAAACAGGACAAGGCTTGTAAACAGGGCTCCAGCTGGGATAAATTTAGCCCGTTGGGGTTGCAGCCCCGGCACAGCAGGACACGGTGTCAGGGCACTGTAGAGAGGAGAGGGGGAGAAAGAAGATGAATAAACAAACACAGCTTGTCCTTTTTTTCTTTTTTTTTTTTTTTTGTCCCAGTGTTGTTATTTCAGCTGGACAATTGCCCTGCAGATTCAGGGAACAGGCTGGAGTTCAAGTGAATTTGGCTTCCAGTGCCTCCCTTTTTACACTGTGTTTTCACATGGGAATGTTTCCTGGCATGTGTGGGGGACATGTCCATACCTGTGTATACAGGTAACTTCATGGATGCTCCACACACATCTCTGGACTGGCCCACAGGGATACAGGCTGCTCTGAAGGCCAGCTGAGGACGAGTAAGTTGGCGTTGGCTGCCATGTAGGACTTTGCTTTCTCCACGTGCACAGCCCGGACTAACACCCGTGGGTGTCCAGGAGCACATGTGCAAGGTGATCTGTGCTCCATGTGCATCAATCTGTATGTGTCTCCGTGGGCAGAGCAGCCCTGGAGGTGGCCCCCATGGCAGAGGGGCCACTGGAGAGGTGAAAGTCTTTGCAAGACTTTAGAAATGGGGATCAGGACTCCTGAGCATTTTTTCCCTAGTTCTGTCATGGGGTTTGGACAAGTCATATTCCCCTGACAAAATCATCTGCGATCTCGGGAGCAAAGGGCATGGATCGCCTCTGTCAGTCCTGCTCTGTGAGGACCTAAGTCTTTTCTAAAGGCCATGTTTAGAGGCAGCCTAATTTTCACATCTTAATTTTATTTTTCTCACATCTCTCTCTGACACACACATACACGCACACTTCTATTGGAAAACGATTTTAATACCCATGGCACACTGTCCTGGTGTGATATAAAATCCAATGACATGTGGCATTTGGAAAAGGTCACTTCCTCCATCAGGATTCATTATCCTACCTCAGCCTGGGAAGCCATGGGGTTGCCCCCGCCTCCGCGGACCCCTTGCCCCCTCCCCAGCTGCGGCGGGTGAGCAGGGGAAGGGGATGAGGCACTGGGTGACCACGTTGGCGACTTGGGCAGTGGCAGAGCAGTCCCTGCAGCGAGGGCTCTTTTTTCTCATGTCCCTGCACTTCCTGGTACCTTCATTTTCTCCCTGCCATAGGGCAAGAGGAGTTAGGGATGTGCTGCTGGGAAGGCTCGGGATGCAAAGCCGGCTCCTCTGGGTGCACGAGGCTCAGGACAGCTTTCACCTGCTTCCCCCCGCTTGCTGCTCCTTCTCTGTTCCCTTTCAAGCAGGAGCCGGCTCTTGCGGTGCCCTTGCTCTGCACGGTTGCAGAAGGGAAACACTCCCCTTCCCTGTTTCACTTGTTCAATTTTTTGGCTAGGTTGGTTGGGAGGTGCCCTTCTGTGTCGGCGCTCACCACCACCTAGGCAGAACTGAGAAGAGAAAGCGGAGGGGACATGGAAAGGCCATCTCCTTGCCAGCTTCCCCACCAAGCATGGGGCCCCTGGCTGCCCCACGGCCGGTGCCCCCCAGCCCCTGGAGCAGACCAGCGGTGCCCAGAAGGGCAGGTGCAGTAGCACTGAGGAGGCTCTGCCCTGTCTCTTGGGGATTGCCCACACAGGGCAGCACCCTGGGCTAGAACAGGGTCCCCAGGGCGTGTTGCAGGTGAGGGATAGAGGGTCGGGAGTGGGGGATGCTCCCAGTAGGGCAGGAGCGACAAGCTGTCCTGGTGCGCTTGTGTGTTTTTTGCCTCTCCCTGGACTCATTTCTGCTCAGCCTTCCCCAGGAGCATCTCTGTCCAAGTATATCCACCTCCCAAGGTGTTTCCAGACCAACTTAGTGCTATTCTCTGGAAAGGCAGAAGGGCGCAGAGGGACCAAACCTGCTGTACAGGCTGCCTGGGGGTGCCCAGGGGATGCGGTCCCTTGTGGGGCAGAGCACGGGCTGTTCCCCAGCAAGTTGTCCCATGGGCAGGGGGACCGGGAGCCTGGACTTCTCTGTGTGGTCATGAGCTACCCTGGGGCACCGTGGGCAAGCTGTTCACCTCTGTCACCCTGCTTCCCACCCGCAAGGGAGGGGAGAGGCGAGGGTGGGTGCCCAGAGTGTGCAGGGGGCTCAGGGCTGCGGAAGGGGCAGGACGTGGGGAGCAGGAGCAGTTGTTCCCGGGGAGAGGAGGATCTGCGTCATTTTTGCAGCAGGGAATGGGGTTTGACGCCTGCTGAAGATGACTTCTCAGAGTGCTGAGGGTGATGGTGAGCGTAGCCCCTTCCTACCATATAAACACCAGTGAGTGAGTTATGGGTCCCCCAGCCTCTAATTATGCAGTCAGCCCCAAATAGGCTGTGTCTAACGAGGCTGACAGACTAATATCTCAAGAGCCCTTAATGCGTTATCATCTCTTGCTGTATGACCTCATATTTATAACTGCTCTGGTGGGAGGTTGAGAAATGTCCTTCTCTTCCCC
>NW_010123161.1:0-5102 GCF_000699245.1 Pterocles gutturalis
CAGCTTGTATTTGTGCTTGGGATTGCCTCCAAGGCTTGACTTAAGCTGAAAGGGGATACCTGACTCCTGAAGGTCATGACTCTCATCTACACTGATTTTTTCTTACTGATGTCTAGTGAAGATTCTGGGCAAAACAACTGCATTCAAAAGGACTTCAAGTTTTTTTTTTTTTTTTTAAAAAGCAAAGATTAAAGATGGAAGTGGATAATTTTTAATATAAAACCAAATTTGCATTCTAGAACTGGTATGTTTTCAATATGGCAGATTGAATAATTGTTTATCTTCATAAGTTGCTCATTATACTATGTGCTGGGCAATCCTTTTTACCCATATGTGTTCTTTTCCTGTTTTTGCAGTGAAGTGAAGATAGAAAATTAAAGGGCAAGTTTAGATCACTTGCTCTAAAATTGTGGCTTTAGATCTTACCAAAAGATAGCATATGTATTTCTTACTTTCTGGCATTGAAATTATGGGTAGGATTCAAAGTTCTGTGCAGAAATGGTCGCTTCCTTTCCTGTTTCTACTGGCACGTTCCTGTGTATGGATTAAACAGTAAAATGTGAGATTTGGGCATCCTGGTAGACATACAACATAGATATAGAGAAAGCAGGGAATGTCAAACTACTCAGGCTGTATTTCAAATTACGTGGTTCCACAGAAATTCTGTAAATATTTATGCTCAGCTTCTTCTGACTGGCGTCTGCCTGGAAAGGGTAAAATAAACTTTAATGTCAGTCTGCCTTCTGTGAAATTGTTACAGCCAGAGCTGATGAAAATGTCCTTGAGGCATCAAGCACCTTTTTTACATTTTTAAAGATGACAAAATTCTGTAAATTACAAACACATAAATCACAATTAAGATGTCAGAGGTATTACTACAGGCTCATAGTAATGCAGATGAGAATAGTATTTGGTTCAGCTAGTTTTCTGCTGTTGTTCCTTTAAACTGTGCACATAATGAAGAAGAGGGAGAGGTAGTATAAGTGGTCAAACGCTTTTCTGTAAATATTTAATATTATTTATTTAAAATTAAATGTTATTAAGAAAACAGTTAAGGAATTTTCTGTACTTTGTGATGGTCTTTCAAAAGCTCCTTTCATTTGAAACTAGTAAGAATTTGCACTTCTGTTCTTTCTTGTGGTTTAAGAAATTATTCTTATTGCCTTGGTATTACATTTGTTTTCACATGTCCCTAATTTCAGTAGTTTCTAACCTTAGACCACTAAGAGTGATACTGTCTAAACTTATAGATAAACTGCCCTCCAGCAAATTCTCTGTCACTTCGGATGGAAACTATTCTGAAGATGATATTGTTAATATATACTGCTTTTTTTCATAGATGAGCTCAGTATGAGGGTTTGTGAGCCCTTTTCTTAAAGGCAAAGGTTTGTAGGGTTTATTCCCCTACTTCCTCAAGTGAAGCACTAACACAGTGTAATAGGTAGAAATTACAATACATGTTGTGTTAGAAGTGCTTTTAATCAAGTCTGAAAATGCTATAGTTTATAGGAGCTAATTCAGATTACCTAATTGGTGTAATCAGATTCAAATCACAATATTGTCCAGTTGTATAATCAATTCTGCTAGAATAAGATTTTGTACTTTTGCTGAAACATTGCATTTCTAAGAAAAAATATAGGTAAAAATGCCACACTGAGAATACACTGTATTCCTTACAATTATTTTTCATCTTAAAAAATGGAAAGAAGAGTAAGCTCAGATTTCTTGGGAGAAATGTATGAAGAGTAGACAAGTGACACGAGCAGAAAGTGCCATAACATCCAGTAACAATTATATTAGTCACTAAATATACATAAACTCAAAATAGGCAAATGTAGAACACCACTGGCATATTTCCCAATGTTGGGGAGAAACTCAACAAAATAACAAGAGAATGGATGTTAAAAATATGATGTGATTATGTTATGTTGTAATGCTTCTATGTATTATGGAAGAAATTGTCAAGTTACAGGTGCATCCCAGTTGGAAAAGAGATATAAAATAATGTGGTAAAAGAAAGGGTCAGTTGTTCTATATGTCGTCCTTTGTGGGATATTTCCACACCATTGAAGATTTTTTCTATTTGGAGTAAAATTCTTGTAGCCTGAGAAACACTGGAAATGCTTTCCTTGACAAGCAGTAATGTAAGGGAATACAGTATGTGTCCTGAGTCCCTGTCTTTGTTCTAAGCTGTCACCCAAATTCCGGATCACACTTGCATAAGAAAACTTGCTTCACTTTTTTTTTTTTTTTCAGTTGGACAGAAGCAACCCTTTCCATCTCCTTTGGACTAATTCTGCTAACACTGGGCAGTCTGGGGAGCTAAACTTATTCATAGCAAGTGAAATTTAACCTGGGAAATCTGGTTGGTTTATGTGCCTAGATTCAGGCTTTTGTATTCCAGTTGGGGTTTCAGTTAGAAGTGAGAATTTTTACCAGCATTGGCTTTAGTCAGGTGAGAATGCCCACCTTGATGAAGGGGAGCTCAGCATGGAAAAGGATCAGGCCTCTGCAGTAAGCTCTTCCAGAAACGTTCTCTCTCTGTTAAATAAAGTCCAATATGAAAAAAGGTTGCTGTTCAAGTAATTTTTTTCTTCAAAAATCACGAAACACCTTTTGAAGTATATGAGAGAAGAACCTGAATAGAAAGTAATATCACTGTGATCTCAGTGCAGACTGTTCTATATAAATAAGCTAAATTCTTTTTTGGTTAAACTGCATGCAGTATTTATGCAACAGCAGAATTAAGTTTCACTCATGACTCATAGTAAGACGTCCAGTTCTGGTCTTCCTAGTACAAGAGAGTCATGGACGTACTGGACAGAGTCCAATGAAGTTACACAAAGATGAGTAAAGGACTGGAGTATTGCTCCCATTAGGGAAGGCTGAGGGAGCTGGGACTGTTCATCAGAGAGAAGGCTCGTGGGGGCATCTCATTTGTGTGTATAAATAGCTGATGGCAGGTTGCAAAGAGGACAGAGACAGGCTCTTTTCAGTGGTGCCCAGTGATGGGTCAAGAGGCAATGGGCATAAACTTAAACACAGGAAACCATCTGAACATCAAGAAACACTTTTTTACTGTGAGAATGACCGAGCACAGGCACAGGTTGCCCAGAGAGGTTGTGAAGTTTTCATCCTCGGAGACATTCAAAAGCTGTCTAGATACAGTTCTGGGCAACTGGCTCTAGGTGGTCCTGCTTGAGTAAGGGGTTGGACCAGGTGATGTCCAGAAGTCCCTGCCAACCTCAGCCAGTCTGTGATTCTGATTCTGTGCCCGCACTCTGGCTTTAAAGACAAAATTTAATTTGTACAAAAAAGTGAAAGAAGACATTTTTATTCAGTCCTCAGCCAAGAATTAGTAGAAATAGTTTTCATTTTGTGTATTCTCCTACTTAAAGACTGCAGCAATAAGTATATGAATACATCAAATTCTCATTGTTGACAAGACTTGGTAGTTAGTAACTGAACTGTAAGTAGAATTGTGACTGGAAGATGATGCTCTCAATGTATGAATGCATATGGAATTTATTCTTGGTTTCAAAAACATTCAGTTAGCATGGTCAGTTCTTATGGGTACTGTCTGCCAGAGATCAGATGTGGTGCAATTTGAAATGGTAAAACTGTAATTGTGTTGCAGGAAAAATCAACTTTGAAGTGATACTTATTAATTCTGCTATGCCAGTTTAAAGTTCTGATCTGCAACACTTTTTTTTTTTTGTTTTTGTTTTTTTTTTTTAGCATTGATAGTATCAGTCATCACTGCTCTCATTCTGTAGTGCCAACACCAAGATCTTCCTGTCTCATGCAGTGAAATTTGTAAAGTTTTTATAAGAGTGTCTTTGGGCAGGCTGGTTCCACTGATTCAGGCATAGGGGGAACCAGGAGCTTTTCCAAAATTTTGATAAAATCTTTCTTCGTGACCTTCTTCCTCCCCTCGGATAAATCAGTTAATCTTTCATTGTCTTGGTTTTGCTGTCTCTAGGAAAAAAAAAAAATCACAACGTGATATTGCTGCTGTAAAACTTTGCTTGTGGTCTGCCAAAATGCTTTGATGTACTGAGATTTAAGGCACTGCAGAACTGACTGCTTACACAACAGCTTCGGGCTCCCATGCCTGGGCACTGGCCTCTAGTGGCTCATCTTGAAACGGGAGAGAGCAGCCGGGCAGTAACAGCCGTTCTTGGTCTCCTTGTTTAACTTTTATCCTCCTCTTGTCCCTGCTTTTCCTGCTGGAAATTCTGCCTTAAGCTTTGTATCACATGTTGAATAACTGAGTGGCAGTTTGAAGCATTTGCTGGAACTGGGCTTATTACTGGGCATCACTGATTCAGGTGTGTGTAAAATAAGGAGAAATTTCCAATTAAAATAGCCAGATTTTTGCATGTATGAGATCAGAAGATTGGATCCTAGAACAGTAGCCATTTTACATATATTTAAATTACTTTTCGCTTTATAGTCTTTAGCAGAAATGTTTTCCTATTTCAGATTTCTTTGGAGCAACGACATTTAGAATTCAGTGCTCTGTGGAAATTTACAGTACAATTTATTGTCCTTCCCACTTTATACTAAATGCTAAATTCAATGTAATGTTAAAGTATGTTTAAGTATGTCTTACAGAATAATGCTAAAAATAGGTTCAATAGACACTGACAGTGTTTTTGTGTCTATGACAGAATAATTCAGTGTGGCTTGTTTAGATTTTTTTTTTTTTTTGAGCTTCACCTCCTGATAGTAATGACAGATATGAATAATGTTTAGCTGTAAAATGACTGGGATAAGAAACCACCAAATATCTGCCAGAAATGTGAAACAGGATTAGTAGACATGTATAGTTCTGACCATATAAACAGTTTTACAGGTGTATTATTGTAAATCAAATTCAAATGGGCAGTTCCAAGCACAAATACAGTCTGTGTGGAGAATGGATTTAGAGCAGCCCTGAGGAGAAGGACTTGGGGGTATTGGTGGATGAGAAGCTGAACATGACCCAGCAATGTACACTTGTAGCCCAGAAAACCAACCGTATCCTGGGCTGCATCAAAAGAAGCATCAGCAGCAGGTCGAAAGAGGTGATTCTCACACAGAATCACAGAATCACAGAA
>NW_010123162.1:0-23143 GCF_000699245.1 Pterocles gutturalis
AAATTGTTCTTATCTCAACCCACAGGTCCTTTTTTTTGCCTTTACCCCTTTAATTTTCTCCCCTGTCCTTGGGTGGGGGGGGGGTTGTGTGAGTGGGGGGGTAGTTTGGCCCCCAGCCAAGGGCAAACCCATCACAGCAACCTGTTCCAGTGCCCTCACAGTAAAAACCTCACCACCTTCACAGTAAAAACACTTCTTCCTAACATCTAATCTAAATCTACCCTCTTTGAGCTTAAAGCTATTGCCCCTTGTCCTGTCACTATACTCCCTGATGAAGTGTCCCTCCCCTTCTTTCCTGTAGGCCCCCTTTAAGTACTGGAAGGCTGCTATACGGTCTCCCCGGAGCCTTCTCTTCACTAGGCTAAACAAGACCAGCTCTCTCAGCCTGTCCTCGTACGGGAGGTACTCCATCCCTCTGATCATCTTTATGGCCCTCCTCTGGGCTTGCTCTAACAGGCCCACATCCTTCTTGTGCTGAGGACTCCAGAGCTGGATGCAGCACTCCAGGTGGGGTTTCATGAGAGCAGAGCAGAGGGGGAGAATCCTCTCTCTCAACCTGCTGGTCACAGTTCTTTTGATGCAGCCCTGGACACAGTTGGCTTTCTGGGCTGCAAGAGCGGATTGCTGGCTCATGTTGAGCTTCTCATCTACCAGCACCCCCAAGTCCTTGTCTTCAGGGCTGCTCCCAGTCCGTTCTGCAACCAACTTGTTTTTGTGCTTGGGGTTGCCTCGACCCACATGTAGGACCTTGTACTTGGCCTTGTTGAACTTCATTAATTTTGCACAGACCCACCTCTCCAGACTGTCCAGGTCCCTCTGGATGGCATCCCTTCCCTCCAGTGTGTCAACTGTGCCACACAGCTTGATGCTGTCAGCAAAGTTGCTGAGGGTGCACTTGATCCCATTGTCCATGTCTCCTACAAAGATGTTAAACAACAGCAGTCCCAGTACTGACCCTGAGGAATGCCACTCATCACTGGTCTCCACTTGGACATTGAGCCATTGACCACAATTCTTTGAGTGCAACCATCCAGCCCATTCCTTATCCACCATGTGGTCCAACTGTCAAATCCATGTGTCTCCAATTTAGAGATAAGAATGTTGTGTGAGACAGTGTTGAATGCTTTGTGCAAGTCTGGGTAGATGACATCAGTTGCTCTTCCCTTATCCACCAATACTGTAACCTCATTGTAGAAAGCCGCTACATTTGTCAGGCATGATTTGCCCTTGGTTAAGCCATGCTAGCTGTCATCAATCACCTTGTTGTCTTCTGTGGGCTTCAGCAGAACCTCCAGGAGGATGTGCTCCATGATCTTTCTGGGCACAGAGGTGAGACTGGCCGGTTTGCAGTTCCCCAGTTCTTGCTTTTTTCCTTTCTTAAACAATGGGGGTTATATTTCCCTTTTCCAGTCATCAGCAAGAACTTCCCCGGGCTGCCATGACTTCTTGAATATTTTGGACAGTGGCTTAGTAACTATGTCTGCCAGTTAGCCCAAGAGACATTAATTTGGAATCTGAATGGCTGCCTGAGAATTCCCCAGTAGCTGTGATTCACTCTGACAGGTAGGACCCCCATGAAAGGTGGCTGGATTTGGCAGAGAGGAGAGGCAAGTTAACTGTGTCCTGCTCCAAAGGTCAGACCCTTCTTGAATATTTTGGACAGTGGCTTAGTAACTATGTCTGCCAGTTAGCCCAAGAGACATTAATTTGGAATCTGAATGGCTGCCTGAGAATTCCCCAGTAGCTGTGATTCACTCTGACAGGTAGGACCCCCATGAAAGGTGGCTGGATTTGGCAGAGAGGAGAGGCAAGTTAACTGTGTCCTGCTCCAAAGGTCAGACCCTGTTTATGAATGCCCTCTTTAGCCTGCAGTTACAAAACCTCAGCATATTGCCACTTCTCTGACTGCGTCTGAGGCAAATGTGGCGGGTACAGCATTAGATCTTGGGTAGCCTGACTAGTTGAGAGTTCTGGGAGGGATGTGTTGGTGGACAATGGATGGCATCCATTTCCTTCTCTTTCCTGTCCTGTGTTTGTCAGTCACTAACATGAAATATTAATTTGGAGGCCAGTTGAACAAGGTTAGCCATTTGCCTTGGAAATGTGCTTAACCCAAGATGTGGAAAGGGCACTACATGCAGGCCTTAAGCTGGGATCTTCTGTGCTCACCTTTGCCTCTGGACCACAGAAAACAAATGACTGACAGAGACCGGTTTGCTGGGCAGTGCCTGAAAGGTTGTTGGGAGAAAAAAACCACAAGACAAATAACCCAGTCTGGAATACTGTTGAGCGCTGGTGAACGTGGAGATACTTTGGTTATCACATGAAAAGGCCTGTTCCTACATATCCATGAGGGAGAGGTGATAGCATGATGCTCTTACATCAAATCTTCCCCACATGCCATGGAGATGATTAAGATCATGATCTGCAGAGTGCCACTGCACATAAAATGGATATACCTGGGATACTCATAGGCTTGTGAACAGAACTTGCATGTAAGATTGGCAACCTTGTGCTTTGTGAGGATGGCAGGAAGTTGTATGAGGACAACATATTAATACCCTCTGACAGGAAAAAAATATTTTATTTATTATGTGTACCATGATTAGAAAACTCTTGGTTTTTCTCGTGATGAGAAAACTCTACCAGAACCCTGTCATTCATCAAAAGATTTTGTCTGTTCTTTGTCTGGCTTTGTCTGACATATTGGATATAAGCTTAGAACACGAGCTTGCTAAGGTGAAAGTAATTTCTGGGGAGATGGCACAAAGACTTGCAGAGTAGGAACCCTTTTTCTGTCTGGAATCTCTGAGAACAGGAAAAATAATTTTCTGTAATGGGATTATGAAAAGGAGTTTAGACATTTACAGTAGGTATGTTATAATACAACTAACAAGCATACTCATTTGAGGTTTTCAAGCCTTTTTGAATAAAGTTGCCTTTTTGAAAGAAGTAGAAAAACTTGAGCCTTCCTAGAAGTGGAGAATTTATAACTGTTAGTGAGTATAGAAGAAATCAAATGTTGGCACTGTCCAGCTGCTATATCTAGACTGATAATGAGTAAATTTTAATAACTATGTAAACAGTAACAGTCACCTGGGGAGCCCTCTGACAATTTCGAGCTGTGAAGCTACTTTTAGTAAAGAAATTCAGATATACAGCTCCAGGAAGGTGAAGCAGACTGCTCCTTCTGCCTGACTGTGCTGAAAAGTGGATTTGAGATCTGTTTGGGAGGTTTTGTTGGATTTTATTTTGGGTAGTCGTCATTTGGTGGAGCTGGTTTGCCCAATCCGACAGATTTGTTTAGTGGCCTTATTGAAAACATAGCTATGGTGAGCCGTACAGAATCTCACAGTGCTTGTGATGCTATTTATTTTTCATCTGAAGGGGAGGAGTTTACACCCACTGTCCAAACTAGGTGAGGTTTTCACTTCAGGGATTACTGTAGTGGATATTTTTCCAGCCTCAACCTGATCTGGTACAGATTTAAAGATAAAGTGTAATAAAAGTAATAAATACAATAACAAAATAATGTGGGTTTGGACCTCCTTACTTCTATTTTTTTATTTATTTCCTTCTTAGAAAGCAGCTTTTGCTTTGTTAGACCTTTTCTGAATAACAAGTTTGTTGCTTTCATCCTTCTGTTCGTGTTCAATGCGGTAAGCTCTTGAATGTATTACCATTATGCTTAAAGCAAATCAGTCTTGATTTTTATCTTGTTTGACAGCATTTTAGATGTATAATTTTGGCAAATGGAGAAGAAGAAATATTAAATAACTATTAGACTGCTTTCTGTTTCATATTTTAGTACAGTTACGCTAAGAATTGCGCAAGTATTAGTTGTCAATAATAGCAGAGCAACACAGAGCCCATGCTACCGTTCAGCAGCTCTTGACAGGATTGCATCAGAAGAATAAATGGGTGGCCTTTCAACTACATCACTTTTGGAGAGAAACCTGACCTTGTGACTAGGAGAAATTACTGCTGTGTGGTACACATTGTCTTTGTCTTACGTGTGTGCAGCTGCTGTCACTTGGTTTGCTGCTTGGGCATATGTTGCCAGACGTGAGGGAGGGGACTTTTTTCCTTTGGGTTAACTGTCACAATAATGAGGCAGTAATTTTGGACATTAAGTGAGAGAAAGAGTTATTTTTTCCTCCCTCTATTAACCATGTCAGTCTGGTGGTTTCTCATCAAACAGAAACTTCCAGTAGTTTTAAACTTTAAGTGGAGAAAAACACAATTAATTTATAATTAAAACATCAATCCCAGATACTTTGGTATCCCAGCTGTTCACCTGTGACTGCAGGACAGCTAAGTCTTGCGCCAACACTCACATCTGCGTGTTTAGTGATAACAAATACATCTTCTAAAATGTCCCTTCTTTCGGATGTGCTTGCAAGCGATCTGTAGTCCAGGGTTGAGAGCTTATGCTGAGGAATGTGGTGGGGTTTTTCTGGTTGGCTGTTTTTGGTTTTGTTTTGGGTTTTTTTCTGGTAAGTAAAATAAGTAGTATAAAATTGCGGTGTGGTGGTGTTGCAGGGCCTGAGTAGTGACTGTGAAGTGCGTTAGATGTTTTGTTCCCTAATCTTAAAAGAGATCTCTGTCTTTTGTAGTACAGTGTTCATTTACTCCACAGCATTTGTGCAGATGTTTGATCTGGAAATGCTTGTGTGTCCTGGTTTTTGCGGTGGTGGGACATGCTGGCAGCAGGAAATAGAAGCAGATGCAGCTTCAGTCTCATAGCTGGCGATGTACTTCTGGTTCTTTGTTCAAAAGTTTGAAGCTGTTGGAATAGCAGCCTACTGTTAGTCTTACAGGTGCTGGTCTTAAAGATATAAAGTAACTGCTGGGACAGAAAGAGTCTTGATTGAAAAATCCCTCCTAAAGAGAGTAGACCTTCAGGGCAGAAACCTTTAGGCTTGCCCTGCTTTGAGTGAGGGGTAGGGCAGGGTGATCTCCTGAGGTTCTTTCTCACCTGAATTATTTTATGATTCTGTGGGGTTTCTGATGCTGGGGCCTGCCTCTGTGTTCTCTACTTCAGACTCTTTTGTCTCTCCTACATTACATCTCTGTGCTCTGCGGTAATTTTCGTATGAGGATTTTTTCTTTGCCCTGGTCCCTTTGTCAGCTTCTAGAAAGCAAGATTAACTCTGCCCTTTCAGTAAGAGAGAGGAACAATTCCTGTTACTTTAGTCAGCTGATTAAAAATCCTTTATAACCAATGGACTTGCACAGCATACAATGATTTTGCAGGGGTCAGTGGAGTGTGGTAATGTAGGGTAAGGAGTGAGAATTTCTAGCCTTCGGGTTTTTCTCATCTCATAACAGAGGAAGGAAACTTGTACTTCTGGCAGATGATTTATTTTTGCTGCCTTTTGTCCTGGTTCACAAAATGCAGGTAAATATAATGTTCCTTTGAGTGAAAGATTGGCACAGATGGGTTCAAGGAACTAAGTTTAAACAAGAAGCTTCTTTTGTGTGTTGTTCCTTTTCAACTGAGATCTAAAATTACAAAGCTTCTTATTAAAATAGCTTTTGAGTATTTATTTGAAAAATTGTTAGTGTTATTTTCAGTTGTGAAATGCAGAGGGGGTGAAGTAGATGCACGTGAAAGTGAGTTTTTTGCTGAATATTAGCAAACTTCTCTGATAAGAATTGCACTGGATGAAATGTGCTGCCTGATTGGATCTTTCCAATTTGGCCATCATGATTATTCCTTATCTTGTGCTAGTCAGAAATCTTTTGACTAGTGTTTGCTTTTGTGAGGTTTCTGATATGAACAGGAGCATGCTTCTATTTCAACACCATTTAGTAGCTGATTTGTGGCAATTGTGTATTTGTCCTCTGAACTCAGACTGTACTTTGAAGATGGCGTGGGACACAGCTGTGTGAAACTGGGTTTTTTGCTGGTAGGGTGTTACTGCCTTCTAGTTTGCACGTCTTACTGGACATTCTAGTAACAGTTACTTTCCTGTCTTTCAGGTGTTGATAGCTGACGACTACTCAGATCCGTTTGATGCCAAAAGTGAGTTGAACAGAATGGGAAAAGGGGAGAACAGTGGCTACATGGAACCATATGAAGCCCAGAGAGTAATGACTGGTAAGAAAAGACAATTACACATGTGAGCTTTAATTGCATGGCAATTCACATGGGTATAACAGCTGCTATGAAGGAGAAATATCCTTTGGTATGCAAAGCTATGTTTCTGAAGATGCTTAGGCAGTCAACAGTAAATGCTGTGAAAGGTTTTCATGTGCCTGCATATGCCTTGCTAACTAAAAATACTGCTATGGACCTCACTATTGAATGTAGATGGTTTATACTGTCATGTGGGAAGATGAAAATGTGAGCAGTGGGAGTGTGTATTGCTCAGCTTGCCAATTATGAAGGCTGTCATCACTGTGTGTAGTAAGGATGGCCAAAACATGACATTGTGTTAGTTCACTTAAAAACAGTTCATCAATTTGCTTATGGCCTTTTTTTCCTCAATCAGATTCAGACTTCTTGGTCTTCCCTCTGTTGGAAGAAGGCTGCAAAGCTATATCTTTGTGTACCTTCCTTCCCTCTTTCCTGTCTTCTTTGACTGTTTTTTGTACCACTGGTAAAAATTAGACATTTTAGGATGTCTGTGAGCCTTTGACTGCTATTCTTACTTGCGTCCTTCGTTTTCTGTCATGGAGGGAGGTGGTTAATGGTGGTATTGTTGTAGGAGTTTGGACTGTTTAGACCTCTTATCCTGGCACTTTGCAACTGTGTTGTCCATATATTTCCCTCACATTATCAGCATCTATTTCCTCCTTGTTGGCTGTGCAGTCTGTAAACTTTTCTGGGGTATGGGGCCATACGTTTTTAATTTATGATTATTTGACTCAGTCAACACACATCTTTGTGCCGATCAATTGTGCATTTCTTGGATTTGAACAGTAGGTCCTCTTTTTCTCATTATGAGGTAAAAGTCACTCTTATGCCCAGTTAAGTTGGTTATATGCTTTCCTTTTCTATTGACAGCTGCTGTTTTTGGGCCCTCAGGAAAGATTAATCAGTGGGGGAAGATGAGGCTGGTGGATGCAAAGATCCTTTTTTCATGCAAGTGTTCCTATTTTTCTTTTCTTAAATAGTGTTTCTGAAGAGAGACACAGGAAAAGACATGTAGACTATATTTTTTGGATGTTTTCAGTATTTTACAGAGGGGCTGGGAGCTTTTATTTCTCATTGGTGTAAATCTAGTCAACCCAGCCGAGTAATTTTTCAGAAAAACAAATTAGTCCCAGTAAGTTCTTGCTCTTTATACAGCAGTGATATGCATTTGTCATTTTAACTATGAAGTTTACTGTGCTTTGATTTCTTTTTTCCTGTGTTTAGGACAGGAACTTATTCCATCTTCTTTCCCAGATTCACCATAATAAATGGGATGGTTTACTGGACACTATACCTTAGGTAAAGTAAGGGACAGTAAATTTGTGTACACTTGCAATTGCAAGACAAATCAGTGTTTGGTGCAGCTGATAAACTGTTTTATCTGCTCTATGTTACTCCAACAAAATTAATTTTCACAAGAAGCTGGGAGGGGGCATAGTTAGCATAGCTGATCTGAATTAGCCAAGGGGATATTCAATACCATACTGACATCACGCTCAGTATATAACTGGGGAAGCTGTCTGGGAGAGGGGAACCAATTGTGGCTTGGAACAGGCTGGGCATTGGGTTCCAGGTGGTAAGCAATTGCATTGTGCATCACTCACTTTATATATTATTTTATTAGTATTATTGTTAATATTATTTCTTCCCTCCTTGTGTTGTCCTGTTAAACTGTCCTTGCCTCAACCCACAAGGTTTTACCTTTTTTCCTTCCAATTCTTCTTCCCATCCCACCTTGCGGGGGAAGGAGTGACCGAGTGTCTGTGTGGTCCTTGTTGCCAGTTGGCCTAAACCAGGACAGTATGTTATTATAAGGCAAACATGAGGAGCTCTCAAAGTTTCGAAACTGCGGTTTAATCGTATAGCAAATGTTCTGAATATGCACTTGATTGATCTAGTAGAAGATCTTTGATAGTCTCCCTCAAGATGTTTAGTATTTTGAGATCTGGGTATCTGCTTTCCAGTCATCTTGGCCTAATGCTGGTAGAAAAAGAGAAAGTCTTCCCATAAACCTTGGTGAGGTCAGGTTATATTCCACTGTATTAAAACATGTGTTTTCATGTTTGGTTCTTTTTGTTGCACAGATGTGGCTTTATGTTTTACTTGACAAATGATAATCCACAGGAATATTTTTGGAGAGTTTTTAAAGATTCAGTTTATATTTCCCTTGTGAGTCCTATTATTTATCTGCTGCTTCTAGAGACCTTTGGACTGTAGTTTGGCTGGCCTTAAAATGTATACTGCCTTGTTTGTTATGTTTATTTGTTATCTGTGCTGTCTGATGAACGAGAGGATGTTATGTGGCTATCCATTTAGCTTAACCAATCTAGTGAAGTCCTTCTGACTGTATATAATGTAGGTTAACCTCAGAGAGGGGAAATCTGCATACCCCAGCAGAATGCACTTTTGGAGATACAAAACAGCTTTTTGTCTGTTATTCCTTGTTTACAGGTATACCCTAACTCTTGATCAACTCTGGAAACTTGGTGTAAAGGCTAGTTGGAAACGGGAGACTAAAGTTTTTGTACATGCTGGATGCTCCTTGAGTTAGTAGAGGATTAGGCAAAAGTAAATGTCCGTGTGAAATATGACTATTCTTTCGGTTTGAGAAGCTAAACTTACACCTGAATAGGAATGGGTGATGTCTGAAATAACTGTTATGTTTATTATTCAAAACTTAATTCTTCTTCCCTGAATGTTCTGTGGGCTCACAGTTGTGATGCAGTTGGTTCTCAACTGCTGTTTAATTAAAAAAAAACAAAAACAAAAACAAAAAACCTTGATCATTATTTCAACAGACTATCGGATGGTCTATCTGATTCCATGCTGTCTGTGGTTAGAATTTGGTTTAATAGGCCTTGAAGTTTCTTCTGCTGATAGTGTCACCCCAAAAATGCTTCCCAGATTTGTGGTTCAGTTGATTCAAAGAAAACAACCTTTACGCCAAGGTTTGGAAGTGCTTTTATAGGAAAAGCTTCACCTGAGGCTAAGGTAGACCTTGTTGAGAATGAACGAGTGTTTATAAGAAGCTGTCATCTCCTGGCAGCCAAACACATCTGCTGGTCTGTGCTGATACTCATAGATGCTTGTCCTGTCTTAAGGAAGTCAATGCCAGACGTTCAGAGAAAATACCTGGGAATTCAGTTCATGGTGTGCTGTGTGGTGTGAGTGTCATCTTGGGTGGCTGTGTACCCAAAGCCACAGGAACATCTTTGCCTTATCCCTAATCTGGAGATTGGATGTCCCAGAGTAAATTTAGATGCATGAAGGAAGTTCTCTATGACCTGAATAACTGGCGTAATGTATCCTGGAGTATGAGTGAGATCCTCACCTGGCTTCGATCATGCATGCATGAAAACAAGTAGAGATAGCTAAGAAGATGCTGATTTCTGAGCATCCTGAGAAGCAGGTGGACCAGAGAGAAAACAGTAACCTGCAATGCTGATACTGCCTGGAAAACCACATCCTAGCAAGAAATAGAAGGATAGGAGGCAAAGGAAAGAGGAAAGAAGAAACAACACAAGATAACGTTACTGTCACTGGTGTTCCTCATAAAGCTGCAACATCATCTGCTGATTTACATCTGAGCCGTCTAACAGCTGAAAGGACTCTGTTCTCTCTTGGAACATCAGTATATTTATACCCCATTGTTCACTTATGAGGGCTAGACTGTCTATCCAAGTGTGTAAGTATGGTGTTTCCACTGCTTTCTTATACAAGTTTTCAATTCTCATTTTACCCCTAGCATCAGTCTGTAGCTGCTGCAAGAGCTGCTTCAATAACATGGGGCCCATCACAGAAACAGACCTGTGCTGCCTTATTAAGGCTGTAACCAAGTGTTGTTGCTTGGGTCAGGTATAGGAGGTACTTCATGCTTGAGAGAGAGCAGGAACAGTGGCTGGAGATGCTCCATTTGAACAGAAGTGAACAGTTGAGACAATGTCAGGCCAGAGTGGTGGTGCCTTTAACATCCAAGTTGTTCAATGATCCATTCTTCTCAGGGAATGCTGGGGGAAGAGAAGTTAGGTTCCACATGAGTGTTTACTCGCATCAGCCTGCACTGGATGTCAAATCCTGGGGAGGAGTATGTGTTTTTTCTGTGGTAATCCCTTACCCAAGAGGAGGAAACGTGCCCTCAATTGATGGATATGGCTATGCCGGGGAAAAGTATGGGTATATTTTTCCTTTTAAAATCCCCTTAAAATCATAAGGCTCTACCCCAGCCATACCCTGTGAGCTGGAAAGGATAGTGCCTGTCCACTTTCTCCTGACCACAGTGCATATTGACACAGCTGTTCCAGGTATCTCTGCCTCTCAGAAGGAATCAAGTCAAGTCCTCAGACTGCATGAAATATTTGCAATCAAATTCCAAATCAAGTCAGTATGTATCATTGCCATCAGTGTGCTGGATTGTGATCATAGACTGCATCTAAAACTCACCTTTGCAGGAGAATCTAATTTTGGGTCATCACTCAGATGAAGGTATGCTGTCAGACAATTTGTTGCATGAAGAACTGTATCTTTTTAAGGTATGATAAAGAATACTGGCTACAAGAGTGACCTAATAGACTGCATCTATTACTCTTCTTAACTTGCTGCTTGGCTTTGAAGGGAGCCCCTTACCTCCAACAATTTTTTGAGTACAAGGTGCCTAGCCTGATACCGGTTACACTATAAAAATCAGTTTACTTCAGCAATAGTAAAAGTAATGTCAGTTCAAATCTCAAACAGATTTGGAACCATGCTGTTAAAAATATGTGGGGGTTTTCAGTGAGAGGGGAAGTAAAAGCATTATCTGAGGGACACGCCTACCTTGGGGGATGTGTGTTGGCATAAAACACCACTGTCTTTTCCAGATTAGCTGCTGTGTTTTCTGTGCTCTAGATTGGGCAGTGAAGGTGAGTTAGGGCAGGCTAGGCCCTTGAGTTAGACTACTGTTTTGAAAGTTGAGGTAAGCATATGGTATACATCAGTGCCTTGATTTCTCAGAGGCCTGGAATTGCCTTGAGTCTGTGTCCTGCCTGGAAGTTTGAATGTACACCTTGTTTTTCCTTTGCTTTTTTAGGCATCACCTAGCACTGTTCCAGAGGCATCAGCCGCTGCACGGGGTTCTGGCCTCTGTATCATGCATCTGCCTCAGGGATATGGTAGACAAGGAGAAACCAAAATTTCAGAGTTCTGCAGATTTCAATGTGTAGCATTTCTGAAAATAGTTACTCTCCCTGAGATACAACATGCCATGTGGTGTTCCTCATGGAGCAAATACTGTGTTGTGAATAGACTTCAGAAGGCTGTCACAACACTATTGATAAAATATGCACTGTACCACTTTTGTTTGGGGTAACTTTAGAAGCTAAAAAAAACCTCAGGCATAAAAAGGCTAAAAAAATCTCAGGCATAAAAAAAATCAAGGCATTAAAAAATCTCCTTCTGGCCAGTCAAAAGCAGGTGTTTGAGGAAGCAGGAATTCAGTTTTGTTATTGACTCATTTCTCACTAGGGGCTAGTCACACCATTGTCCTGGGACTTGGACATACTAGATCTTGTAGGTGGGATATGATGACCCACAAGATCAGGGGAAGTGCTTGATGTGCATTGAGTCAGTCCTGAATCAACACAGCAGCAAGCTGCCAATACCTCTTGAAGACTGGACTAAGTAAGTCCCAAAAGGGCTTCTGGCCGTAAATGGAAAACTGAATTCAGGTCTCCCAGATGTAGTTAAATATGAAAAGAACATGTCCTCCCCCATGCAAGCCTGGTCTGTGTAGGGTAAACTGAACAGATGAGCTTGTATACATGCTCCAGAAGTGGGTGACTGGTACAGGGGAAGGAGCTGTGTGCTGGACCTGAAGAGCTGGAAATTATTTCTAGGGATGCTTTATGGCATTTGGATCATAGCACAGAGATACCTGTTGTCTTGCCTGTGTTCAATGTGTTCATCAACCTCGGTGATGACACATCTGCACTATCAGCAAAGGTGAACATAAACTAAGATAAATGCTTATGAGGAAGGGCAGAGCCTTTATCCAGAAGGACCATAATAAATGTGAGGATTCTGTCAACAGGAGCTTTTTTGGGGTTAAACAAGGAAAGAATTCCAAAGGAAAATTCACAACTTTGTTCACAGGCTCACTACATTAGCATCCTCATTCCTTTCTTCTTTTTCTGTGACTTTATAATCCTGTTTCTATATACATCATCCTGGCTCTGCGGTAGAACAACAGTGAGCAAGTTTAACTAGCTCACACCTAGGGATTTTGTTCTTTGCTTCTCTTCCCATGGATTCAGAAAGCTGAACTTCCTCTCTAGGTGTGGGCAGTGCTAGAAGAGCAAATGCCTTCATGTACTTCCCTGCATCTTTCTAGGGACTGTGGTGAGAGTCTGTGCCTGAATCACAGTGGAATCTCCTAATGTGCAACAGGTAGCCTAGCAAAAGCGGGTGTACTTAACTGGGAGCTTCCCGTGAACATGCTGGGAGCAGTAGCGCAGCTCTGTCTTGCTACAAGCTATCACAGAAATGCTGGGAGTGTGGGGAAAATAACATTCCCATGAACCTGCATCTACTTCAAAAGGTTTTGGGTGTCAGTTTCCCTTGTAACTGGAGAGGCTGGTTTTTTGTTCAGACATGTAACTTCATCTGAATAGTCACTACAATACATGGGTGGTGAGTCGGTTCTTATAAAATACTTTACCAGGTGGCCTCTGGAATGTTGCTTATTGGCACTGAGTTTACTACTGCAATAATGTTAAAAGAGCAACAATAATTACTTTGATAAATATTAGGCCACATGGATTAACATGTTCAGCATGTATATTCAGAAAGAAGGAATAGGAAGGCAACCTGTGATCTTTAAGCACTGTAGTGGCTCTCTTTAAGGTTTGCTGTCTGCTTTATGTTTGAACATGGCAAACAGCTGTAGTTAATGCAGAAAAGGCAATGTGTTTGCCCACTAAGCTCAACAGCTGACATAGATTTCAAAAGACTTTAACCTTTTTCTCTAGTTCCTACAGTTGTGTGTGTTCCAATTCTAGATTCCATTTGAGTATCTAACACTAGGCTAGCTGTGACTAGAAATCAGCCCAAAAATGAGACTTTATCCATTATCACTCTGTCTCATATGGTATTCTGGATTCCTCACTAGAGCTTTCGTATTCACTGTCCTGTTGCCAGATGGTGTGAGTAAGACTGCATGCTATTCACTCAAGGGGAACAAGTGTTAAGATTTTTTTTCTTTAAAAAAGGGTGGGGAAAAGTGCAAGGTAACCCTTAGCTCTTGAAATTTGATGTATATGTGCTTTCAACTCATCATTTGCAATGTGGAGAGCCACTGTGTGAGATTTGAAGAAGTTCAGTAGCACATAGAAGTAAGCTTGTGACTGGTAACAAGATGGCTTTACTTACACGTTGGGAATTTTCTGAAGGGCTGCACTAGAAATCTTGGGGGATGTCTTCCTAGAGATGACAAAGAAGGGGATGTCTGATGTGTCCTGAGCATACCCATCATTTAGAGCACAGTGCTAGTGTTACTGTGTGTGTTTCTAGAGCTTGGCCATTGCCTGCTACTAGCCTGATTGTAATGCAGAATTCCCTACAGCCCAGCAGAAGCGAGGATGCATGTTCTGAAGAGCTGTGCTCCTTCTTTAAAATATGTTAGAAGTAGTGTTAGTTAGAAACTTCCTGGGCTTCAGAATCTGTTTCAAGTTGTTTCTTACTTCATTAGAAATTTGGACAGAGATTTTATTTAGCAGTGATTTAAAGGAAAGAAGTTGTCTAGGGATAATTATAGAAGAGGACTTCTTCCTTTGCATTGGGTCTGATGTGCATGAATTGAGGCACGTTTGAAATAAACCTGGATCTGCTTTACCACAAGTCCTTACCTTCTCTCTGAGCAAAGCAGTAGGTGTCACATGTGCTGTGAAACTGTATCACTTTAGATCCAGGTCCAGTTGCCACATTGATCAGTATTTCTCGTTCTATCTTCATGGAGCACTTCACACCCCACCAATGAGTGTGACGAGATAAGACCAGAATGTATAGAGTTCTGCTTCTCATATTGGGAGAGACTGCAATGCATTGTGCTTGCTACACCTAGACGGGAACCAGCTGTGCATAAAATTAATATAACCCTCTATGTTTAAATCTGTCTCCTCTCCTAAAATAATTTAATGCATTCTGTGTAATGCTTAGTATTATGATGGTGCTTGCTGCTCTGGATAGTGCATGCCAGCTTACAAATCCATGAAAATAAAAAAACTAACCCTTCATCTCTACTCTGTATACCTGGGTAACTGTAAAGTTGGCCTTTTCCTGAACCAGTATCCATCCCCTGACCTTGGTCTGGAATAGGAGTTGGAAAGAGAGAAACTATGTGTCTTTCCTCTCAATTCATCAGCTGCCTGAATTTTGTTGCTTACTTCAGCATACAGACATATTGTCTAGAATGGGTTTAAGCTAAGATTTAAATGTCTTTTTTTTTTTTTTTTTTTTTTCCTGTTTCAACACCCTCATCATGCTCTTATGACTTGAGGTAGTCTGGAAATGGACGAAGTGGTGAAACTTGAATCGCAAGCCTGAAAATATATTGAGGTATTTTCAGTTTCTTGCCACTTTTCATTAAGTGCATGTGGAAGGAACTTAATTCATGCAATTTACTTGCTCAGTGTCTGATGAATGTGGCCTATGTTCTTCCACAAAAAGCAAAGTGAAGGAATGGATGCTTGGATGGCTGGGAAAAATAAATCATTGAGCTCAAAATGCTGTTAAACCCCTGCCCACTGTTTGGAAGACACTCTGCATCATGTTGATAAAGAAGCAGTAGTTTCCAGCCACTTTGATCAAGAGAGTTACTTAGACAAAACCTGTCTGCTTTCCACATACAAGCAGCATCTGTAACGTATGATGATGCTTATTGCTTGGTGCTTGTATGTCGTTTGAACACAACATTGCCTTTGGCATAGGGGGCTGTATTTAAGTTTCTTAACATGCTGCTTCGATTCTGTGTCTGGTTTAGCTTGCCAGTTACCACAGGCCTTCCCAACCCCCTCAGCCCCAGACAAGTTTTAAGTTTTTGGCCTGCTTTTTCTAAGAACAGTGGTTCTTTTAACATTGGGTGTGATTTGTCTGTCCCTTCAAGACAGGGATACTACTGGCAGCAGTTTGAGGAGCACTGAGGTCTGTGTGGTCCAACAGGTTCTGCCATTTAGAACTCTAGCAGCTGTCTCTTGAGAAATACCAAAAAGAGAATTGTAACCCTAAAGTGAGAAGAATTCAGTGAAGACTGACTGATAATCTTAGAAATCTTTTGGCTGCAAAGGTGAAATAGCTCCTTGTTTTCTCATTTCATATCTTGCTGGGTTAAGCAACTTGATACCACTGTTCAAGGTAATTTTAGTCTCCCTCCCATCTCACTTCCACCTTCCTCCTCCCACCCCTACTCCTAGTACCAGGTATGTTGAATTTGAAGATGTCTCACTGCTCTGGCCATCCAGTGATATGTAAAAGATCAACGTCTTTACTCGCTGTAAAATATTCTCTTATGTGGAACATGAGGGCATGTGGTGGTTAAGGGAGCTTCTCCCTGTCCTGTAAAGATTCATGTTGGGTTCTGTAAGCCCTTAATCTGGATCAAGTAAATTAAAAATGAAACTTTTTGCATATTCTCTTGAAAGCAGAGTTCTGTAAACTGTGATTCCTTCTGATTTCATCAGTGTTCCATCTGTCCCTTCCATGCCTGGAAAGGGTGAGAGGAAGTGAATATAGGCTGAAATGAGTGGTTCCAACTGAATGTAATGAAAAAAAGTTCTCACTCTAAGGATAGTCAAATGGTGGAGAAGGCTGGCCGGTGAGACTGTGTTGTTTCCATCCTTGGAGTTTTTTGAGACTGCTCTGAGGAAACAAAACCTGAGTAACCTCATTTGACCTCATTGCTGACCCTGCTTTGAGTAGGCGATTGAACAAGATGACTTGCTGAGATCTTGTTTAACCTAATTTCTCCTACAATCCTACGACTAGACCTGTATCTGTCCTGTGAAAGTGAGAAATGTCTGTGAGAATCATGATGTACCAGGCTAGCTTGTGGGAATCCGTATTTGTTTGGTCTCAGTCCGTTCCCAGCTTTGCCACCATGTTGGTATGCTCCCAGTACTGGTCTTTTAAAACGTAATCACGGGAAAGACCAGACAGGTGCTTGTGAGGCATAAAGAAGCAGCTTGCTGAAATATAGCTTGAGCAAGGGCTCATCCGTAAATATCCTAGTTTTCTGGAGGTTACACCGGATGGGGGATATGCATGCTGAAAGCATGCTGTTGCAGCAGTGTGATTCCTGACAGCTGTTCACTATCCCTTCTTGGGATGAAGGAGCAGAGGCTGGACATACGGGCTTGCAGGCTGGACTGGCTCTGTATGTGCATGTTTGGACTCTACTGGCAGGAAATATGGGTGCTATCCAGCTGCAAGTGTGACTGTGGTCTGCATGGAAAAGGAAGGGAGCTCTGTAAACTCTTGCTGTTGGCTCTGACCGGGAGGAGTGTGTTGTGACCTGGCTCTTAAACCACCCTGGGTGGGATGAGTGGGGCTCATGGAGGGTTTCTGTGGATCCCCTTGGGGCAAATTAAACTGAAACAACAACAAGCAATTGAATACTGGCGTATGACTTTAATGCATATAACCTTTGGGTAAAAGGGAAAGTGGCAAACTTGACTGCAACAGTGTAACACAATTCTATTGAACTTCCTTAACAACTGAATGTTGCAGGTAAAGTAATTAGGCATAGGAGTAACTTTCCTTCATGACTTTTAACTGTTAACATTTATCAGGAAAGGGTTTGAGAGAGGAAAGGGTGGCAGAGAGATAGAGGCAGGGACAGAGATGGAGATAGAGACAGTGGCAGAGAAAAAGATATATAACCACCCTTGGAACCAGCGCTGTCTCAGAGGGCGATCTTGATCTGCAGGTGAAGGGTTGACAAAGGTAAGTGGTCATGCTCAACTTTTACATGGTTTGGGTTGTTCAGAACTACTCCTGGGGTGGCGACAGCCTTGTATCTGGGTTGCTGCATGTTCTAGAGAGGGTTGCTGCGTGTTCTAGAGAGTTCAGGGCATAGCTGGCTCCATGCACCCCCCCAGCAGGTGGACCTGTCACTCAAGGTGATGCTCTTTAGCCATGGAAAGAGACATAGCAACTCACCCTCGTCCAGTCACAAGAAGGAACAAGGGTACAGCAGCTCAACACCAGATCTTCTGCAGATCTTCTGTCATCTTCTTTGCTCTTCTTCTGTAATTGTGCTCAGCCCAAGCTGTTTGAGACAGAACTGGCCACAGTCTTAGACAGTGTTACTTTATTGAGTGGGGACATCAGTGGTACATCTTGCTGACTTATAAGTTCAGCCCTCACTATTCACAAATTTGTCACTGTTCTTCTGCAAGATTGCTCAAAAGCAGAACGGCAATAATTTGTTACATAAAGTCAGCGGCTTTGGACAGACATGCTGATGAGATTTACAAGAATTTGTTTATTGGATCTGGAACAGTGATGCTAAAAGAAAAGATGAAACTGTCTGCACTCAGGACACAAAGCGAGACAGAAGTCCTTTGTTGCACTCATATGCCTCTACTGCAAAGTTATGCTTTGTTTTCCTCTCCTCTTCCCTCTTGTTGTTTTTCAAAGAGGCTTTTAGCCAAAGGAAGTGTTTGAAACCCATGTGAAAATGTTTAAGAGCAGCGTTTTAATAACCAAGATACTATCACAGTTACAGCCCTGTGAATAAATGTTTCTACCTTAACCTAGATTTCTATTTTTAAAAAGAAAAACTAGTGGACATTATATGTACTATGAAGTCAGAAGGAATTTCTACCCTTTCCACAGCTAGCTGTGCTCAAGTCAAAGGTCCTGCTGGGGGTCCTTTTCTTTCTTCTTTTTTTTTTTTTTTTTTTTTTTTTTTTTTTTTTTTTTTTTTGGAGGGGGTGGGGGGGAGGAGGGGTGTTTGTTGTTTTTTTTTAAACTAGTGAGGATTTTTTTTTTTTCAGAAGTACTTTCACAATCATCCCTTCATATTACATTCTCTCTTACTTCAATTGCTTTGGCTTTTTCTCTGTACTGTACAGAAAATTTCAGTAAGATCAAACAAGATGGTACAGGAAGTATTATTTAAGCATATGATGAAGTAAACATAATACTTCTTGGAATGGACAAGATACGCTTTCAGCTGTGATATGTTACCATCTTTGTTGTGCTTAGATTGCTGGTAAATGGATAGAATGTTTGCCTGCTGGCTTGGCATCCAAACTCTGAAAGTCTCCAGTGTCAAAACATGAGTGAAACCTTGAGTAAATGGAGTCTGTTTCTGACACCAGCTGCAACGTGGTAGCTGCAGTTTCCTCCTGATATTTGTTTGGTTGGTTTGTAACCCAAACCATCAATTTTTCTTATCCTTAAAGGTAAATGAGTGTTGATGATTCTGACAGTTGTGTGTCTGCTTGCCACAGAGACTGAACATCTTGCCATATCAGTTTACCAATATTTTAATGTTGCTTCACAGTAGTGTCATAGTATGAGCTTAAAACTTCGGTGGAAAGTGATCAGAAACACAACTTCTTTAGTACATTGTGTGTTTTATGTAGGCTGGTAACAACATACAGCTTCTCTATTTTTTGTCTGTGAAGAACTCTGCTTTAAAGTGCTCTTTTGGAGAAGCTCAAATACCTATAAAAATTCATCTGTTTTCTAGCATTCTGATGGCTAAAATTATTAGAGGCTATTTTCTGTAGGAACAGCCTTCCCTTTCGAGATGGGATCAGGTAAGCCTCATCTTGCTTTGGTGTGTGTTGGTGTGCTGATATGTGCATTTCTTTCTGTCATGCCTACCCAAGCAAAGATCTAGGAAGCCTGGAGTGTGTTTCTGTTTGCTGCTGGACTGTGTTGTGCGACTGTGACTGAATTTCATGAGCAATATCAATATGTGCAAAAAGAAGATGGAAATATTAAGTCTTCATCTGAGCTTGCTCTTGGTTCTGCCTTGTTCAGTTTCATGTGTTGGTGGCTTGGAGTGAGAGACTTCACATACAGCTTGTTTTTATGAAGCAGGATATAGGCAGGCGAAAGTGATGCTGTTGTAGGTCAGACTAGCAATCAAGAACAAAACAGGCAAATGGGGGGAAATGGGGCTTGCCAGGAGGAACTTGCTTTGAGTTCTACATTTGTTTTCTGTGGAGTAGGTAGTCTGAAAAGCTATGTAGAGAAACAATGAGTTTTGTGGCTCTTGAGCTGTTGTAGCTCTCATAGAGTCTGTCAAACAGTTGCGCTTGGCTGGGATGGGCTGCAATACAGGAGAGTGTGATGGTATAGCTGAGCCCTCTTGAGCTTTTTATAAGCAAGTCCTGCAGCAGCTGTTATGGCTGTGATGCAGCCTGAGGTGGGCTAGAAGGTGTGTCTGCTGCGGTCTCAACTGAAAGAGGAAGGGAAGAGGGAGACAAACTGAAACTGTGGTGTGTTTCAGATGTACCATTGCTTTGATGTTAAGCTGAGTAGCACTTACTCTTGCCCTTTTCTTTGGTTGTGAGATGCACTGTTACTGACAAAACTTGGCATCATGGTAGAATGTAGAACATTCTTAGGCAGCCTCTCCTAATGAGCTTTTTATATCTTTCTTTACAGACAAACAAAGATCACCTAGTTCCAACCCCGCTGCCATGGGCAGGGACACCCTCCACTAGACCAGATTGCTCAAAGCCTCATCCAGGCTGGCCTTGAACACCTCCAGGGATGGGGCATCCACAACTTCTCTGGGTAGCCTGTTCCAGTGTCTCACCACCCTCACAGTAAAAAACTTCCTCCTAATATCTAGTCTAAATCTCCCCTCTTTCAGTCAAAACCCCTTGTCCTATCATTACACTCCCTGATAAAGAGTCCTTCCCCATCTCTTCTGTAGGCCCCCTTTAAGTACTGGAAGGCTGCTATAAGTTGTCCTTGGAGTCTTCTCTTCTCTAGGCTGAACAACCCCAACTCTCTCAGCCTGTCCTCGTAAAGGTGGTGCTCCAGCCCTCTCACCATCTTCGTAGCCCTCCTCTGGACGCACTCCAATATGTCTACAGTAATGATCCTTGCTGTACGCATGTGCAGGACCATGCTGACATCTTCCATCCTAACATTTGGAGTCATATCTGAAGGCTTTTACATCCAATGGATGACAATTCATCTTCTTTGGGTGCTTAGATACTGATCAGAGTTCCTAGATTGTGCCCATAGCTCAACTTGACTGACAGAACAGAAAGACTGCAACTAGGATAACACTTTCCTTGGGGAGGCAACTCAAACTGGGAAAAATTGCAAACTATTACTGTGGCAAACAGTCACTGTGGCAAACAATCACTGTGGCGGTTCCTTGCAGGAAACAGGAAAAAAACAGACGGTTTATTTTGCAGATACTGTGTGGCTTTTAAGTCCTGCCAAAGGAGGAAACAGAGTACTAATAGTGACTGCTCTTGCTGGAATCCTGGTCAGAGGGAAAGATCTCTTATAGATGCATCAAATATCACTTCCCAAGCTTTGACTTCTCTTTTCTGTCATAGTGTTTTTCTGAAAAATGACTAGCAAAGGTAAAATAATGGTCTTTAGTCATCAGTGAAGATTCAAGATATGTTTTGAGCTCTCAGTTTTGTTTTGTTTTTCAATCATAGTGACACAATCATTCACAGGCTGATGTTTCTTGAGAAACAATGTACAATTCACATGTCTGTTTTGCTTTTCATGATCTAGCCACCACGTCCATGGAAGAAATCTGTTCCAGGAGTTTTTAAGTAGCAGTTCTCTTCCTTGCCTTGTATTCTCTATGTGGAATGCTAGCAGCTGGCTGAAAGAAGATAAGAGCTCATCTCTCCGGCTGAGAGGACATCTCATCTGGTTTTGTTATGGCAGCTCATCTGGCTACATGAGTCTCTCATTCTGCCATATATGTTGTTGCTGGAGGCAATTTCTTCCCCACTATGTATCACAGGGCAATTAAGTCTGGATGGAAGTCTCTGTGCACTTCTTCTCTGCCACATCCCCTGTCCCAAGTAAGACCATGTTCAAAGTCAGTTACATGCAGAGAAGTTTAGTCCTGTCTGGGTAATTCTCATTGAACTTAAACCTCCAGCAATCATGGAAATAGTTGCATATTTTGACTTGATTTTAATAAACTCACTTTTGCTCGCATCTAGATATCCCTTGCAATATCATCTTGAATGTATAAATATAGATAATTATTTATGCTCTCTGAAAATCCTTTTGATCAGTGTTTATCTCATCTGATGATTTGAGTAAGCTTTCAGTATGCACAGACTCTCACAGGCAGACAAGATTCAAGAAAACGTCTGCCTCCTGTGTAAGCATTAAATGATATTGACATTACGAATGGGGTCTTCTTTTACTTCTTTCCCCTCTCAAGGTGATTCATGTGAAGACATGAGATTGTGTGCCTGAAGAGAGCTGTCAAGGTAGTTGTGAGCATCAGTAGCAGCCATGAGTAGCAAGGCTGATCTAACTGCAGGAAAGAGTAGTTGTGTTTGCTGCAGGCTTCTCTGTCATGACACCACAAGAGTGGTAGCTTGTTTAAAATAGCCACCACATTGGTATTCAAGGAGAATTGATTCTGCTTGTGCTAATCTTAGAATAATTTTTTTGGGATAATGTAGTTTGTATCATGGGCTGTTGAGAACCATTGTGCTAACTGGTGTGTGTGAAAATACTTGCACTGCACTCTGTTTCCAAGAGGGCTTCCATTCCCACTTACCACGAAGAATGAATCCTCTTTTACACAGCTTAGATGCTTTGAAGTATGGAATGAGAATTACAGATTTTGATTGACTTGGCGTCTCTGTTTTGCTAGGTTGCCACTTGAATTGCTCCATGTAGCCTATGGAACAATGATCCTTGAATCCCAAAGGTCAATGCTCCTGATTGAAAGGCCAGTAAAACCTACAAGCAAACCGTGGATGGAGTATTACAATGCAATTTGCTGTAGCAACATCTGAAGTTGGGTGTTGGCCAAGCAGCAGTAAATGTACAGAATCCTGTGAGGGTTTTTTGGATTACTTTTCCCTTTCCCTAAATAAAAAGGGCATCCCTACTTCTCTTCTATGGCTTTCTGAGAAACCTGTAAGGAGTAAGTAGCTAAGCAACATTAAAGCACCTCTGAAGATGTAGAATCTGCAGAAATCAATAATTTTAAGATGGCAATTACAATGTTTAATCACTGCTTATTTAACAGAAAAGTAGATGTTTAGGGGGAAGGCCTTGAAGAATAAACTTCTACCTTCAGGGAACTTAAGAAATTTAATTTTTTATTTCTTTGCCTCTGACATAAAAGAAATATATCTCCAAGGACATCTTTCATGTCCTTTGGAAGCAGTACTGCTGTTCTTCCAGTCCACCAGGATTTAGGTTTTCTTACCATGTGTTTTGTTTTTAAATCAGCCTCCCTCAGCTCCACCAACACCTACACTTCCTCTTCCCTGCCTCTCCCTACCTGCAAAGAATAATGTGTAGTGCCTGGCTTCTTGGGTAGATTGTGCTTGCTTGTTTGTTTTATCTTGGTACATACTTTCTGTGGAAGATATTAATGGGTTTTTTGCTGATTTATTGATACTTATCATAAAGGGACTTCTCCCCTCATGCCCTTTCTCTGACTGGCATTATAGTCTTTTGTGGTGGGTTAGCCCTTGGCTGGGGGCCAAACCACACACCCACTCACCCAATCCCCCCTGCCCCCCACCCCCCCGAGGTTAAGGGAGAGAATTAAAGGGGTAAAGGGAAAAAAGGAATTGTGGGTTGAGATAAGAACAATTTAATAACTAAACTACAATAATATTGAAAATAATACTATATACAAATATACAAATCATACGCAGTGATACTACCCCCCAACCTGATGCCCAAGGCTCAGCCTGTTCCCAGCTAATGATCCTGGAGCAGAGAGAGTCCTGAAACTGCTCTCACAGAACGGAGATAACAGTCCGAACATCCCAG
>NW_010123163.1:0-8438 GCF_000699245.1 Pterocles gutturalis
GACCCCGGTGGGGCACCCGGCGGTCCCCAAGCCTGGGGTCGTGCCGGGATGTGGCCCATCAGAGGGTCTCCCGCATCCCTGCTTGTGTCCTCACCGTGCTCTGCAGCCTCAGCCCTCCCTCTGGACCCCATACATCCAACTAAATCAAAATGCCCTGGCAGCTCTGTCTGCCCCCAAGCTGGCAGTCCTGCTTTTGCCCCCTTCCTGCCCCCCAGTGCTGCTCTTGCCCCGTTCCCAGCAGGCAGGGCTGCTTGTACAGGAGAGATGGGACAGTGTCAGGCGCTAAAAAATGGGACAGTGTCAGGCGCTGCCAGAGCATCCCACCCCTGAGTTTGAAGAAAACCCTTTCTGTGGCTCTGAGGCAAATCCTGCCGAGGAGCCCCATGGGCTGTAGGCACTGTACATGCCATGCAGCCCATCTGTACAGCCGGCGTACAGTCAGCAGCGAGACAGAGCTGGTTCACAACTCAGGTTTCCTAAAGGAATTTGTAAAACTGTCCTGATAACTTCAGAACTGAAATCTTTGACCAACAGAGATCTGCAGTTCCTTGCACATCCTTCCCTAAGCAAACCTTTAAACACCGCACACAAAGCAAATTATGCAATTAATCCCCTGGCCCTCTCCAGAGGATAGAAATGTCACCGCTCGGCCCACAGGAGCCACCACATCCCCCCTGGATTCTGATCAGCCCAGCCTCAAACCTGCCGCCTCCAGAGCTGCTTTTCTGACGGCATGGCTCCTGGGGATCATGGGTCTCATGGCATGGCTCCAGGGGTCTCATGGCCCCCTCCCCAGGAACTGGCTGGGCTGCAGCTGAGAGGGTGCTGAGGGGTGCCCCAGGACCGTCACCCACCATTCCTTGCCATCCAGCATCCAGGCTGGCCTGCAGAGCAAGTCCCAAGTGGGGAAACAGCTGTGCCCTAAAATGTAATCACTGCCGAGCTGGCCTGTCCCACCATAACAGGACCTTTCCCCTAGCTGGGGACCTGGCCCTGGGTGTGGGGTCATCCCAGTGCACCCCAGCATTGCTGGGCTGGGCAAAGGGAGCTGGGACCAGCGGCAGCCAAGTGGAGCTGGTTCTGCAGAGAGCGCTGGGGACTTTCTGTAAAGCTCGGAAATGAAAGCACATTGAGCAAGTCCACCAGGTGGAGAAAAAGAGATGAGTTGGAGCACAAGCACTGACGCCAGGTCCGGTCCTGTCCCTCCGACAACGCGCCAGCAGAATCAGACTCTGAAAGCTGGGAGGCAGTGGCTGGTAGACGTCACAGGCATGTGGCAACACCCTCAGACTGTGTCACCCCTGCCCTTTCCCCCTGCTCAGGCCAGACAAGCACTGGTCTGGGTAATTCAACCAGCTGACAGGTCAACCTGCAGCTGAAATGATCAAGAAAATGCTCCTGCCCTCAATCACCGTCCTGCTTAGGGCTCCCAAAGCAGCTAAACTGCTTCCACCCTGAGAAATCAGCTTCCCCCAGCCCAGGCATCCCTTCCATGGCAAACCTGCCATCGGGTTGTGCGATGCTGTGCCTGGGGAGGTCAGCACCAAGGGGGTGTTTCAGGCTGTGGTTGGAGGAACAGGTTCATTAGGCAAAAGCCTTGGCTGGCTTCTGTCTTTTAGAATAAAACACAAAATCCCAGCTCCCGGTTCTGTTCCAGTTCAGCCTGTTCTGCTCTAACAGGTGCTTATGCTGTGCTCAGCACTGGAGCAGCCGAGCCCCTGATTGCTGATCTGATTTCATACCGTATAAAACATTTGAGTGCTACGCTTAAATCATCTTAATGTTCACTTTGAAACTGCGTTTGTAAGTAAAGTTTGTGCCTCATATTTGTCTACTCCAAACACATACACAGGGAACCAGACCTACAGATATTATTTAAAATGCTATTCAGCTGGGTATCAAGGGCTCCTGTGCCTTGCTCTGGATTCCACCAGGACTAAAGACAGCCTCATTTCCTACCTGTGCACGCAGGTAATTTCATTCATATGCCCTTCAAGTGCTTTGCAATGATTAAAGCTCCTGCAGACAGGGACAGTGAGGCACAGAGAGGGGGAGCAGCCACAAGTCCCTGCCAGGGAGGGGGCCCATCACTGGGGGTCTTTTCCCAGCGCCCAGCACAGAGGGTCCGTGCAGGCGGGGGGAGGCAGCAGAGCTGCTCTGCTTCCCTGGAGCAAACCCCTTTGTGGCAGCTGAAAGAGGGGCTGTGCGTGTAATAAATGGGGGGAGAGAAATCCAGGTGATTTTCTTTCTTCCTCTTGCTTCCAGTGTTTATGAAATAGCCAAAAGCAGCAGGTTTTTGGGAAGTCTTGTCTTTGCTGGTAAGATAAAGGGAGTTAAGGCAGGGACATCAAGAGATGGGCTGTTCTTCCATACCTGTTCAGAAAGTTCAGTGACTTAATGAATTAAAGACCTGTGCCAGGAGCAGGATGGTTCTGAGCTTGCAGGATACAGGCAGAGATGCTGGCAGAGAGCCACAGCCCTTCCCCAACATGCCTGTCTGCCTGTGGCACGGCCACGCAAGCTGAGCCCACATCAGTGGGTCCAAAGCAGAGACCTGACAAAAAAGATGCTCCAAGAATTCCTCCGTTTCCCTTTTTCAGGAGCGAAGGGTTAGTCAGAGGGAAGAGGCGGCGCTCGCTGCTGTGCAATGAGATGCTGCCGGCCACCTCGTGCTGGGCGAGGTCGTGGGCATCAAGCAGGAGAATGACCTCTGTCAGTGCTTGAAGCAGGTGATGTGCAAACATGGAAACCTCTTCCCTACCCGAGTGATTTTCCTGGTTTTAGAAGCTCAGCATGGCAACAAAATGAAAGACAGACAACAAAAAACCAGCAGGGACATGAACTTGGTGTGGGTCCTGACATTGCCTCTACTCGTGCTAGAGGCAATGAGAAGCAATGCCAGCAAAAGCAAGAAGGAGGAGACTCAGGTGACTGTTTTCGACCTGATCCCATTCCCTGATGGGCCTTTCCAGAGCAAAGCAGGATCTGGCCCTTAAAGAGCAACTTTCCATCGAACATCTGCAGAAATCTCTTCAGTACCAGTTTTGCTGAGCTGCTTGAGTTCACCTTTCTCCTGATCACTTTGGGTTTTTTTTTTTTTTGCACAGGGCATTGCCTTGAAAAAAAAAAAAACCAACAAACCTCACAAAGCCCCTGAGTTTTTCTTGTCCTGGTGACAGCCACCCCCCACACGAGCAGGGGTGCAGAGCTGCCCTCTTGGCGCCTCTCCTGCTGCAAACAGAGAGTAAACAGCAGGAAAAGATGAACTGTTAGGGAACCAAATATCCTATTTGCATGCATATATTCTGAGCAGAGAAAGAGGAGGAATGATAGAAAAAAAGCAAAGAACAGAATCTTCCAAAATAGCTCCTTAGTGGAAAATTCCGTTGCTGGGAAGCGATAATGCGACTGTGCCTAAGGGAGTCCTACAAGGGTCAAGGTTTGCAAAGGGGGCAGCTCCTGGGTGGGCAGGTGGGTGCGAGTGTGCAGGACACGGCGGTCATTGTCTCCCTCTCCTGGCTGGTTCAGAGAAGAGGTGCTGAAGTTTCTGTTGCTCCCAAGCTTACATAGAGATGATGTCCATAGACCCATCAGAGAACTATTTAATACATGGTGAGAGGTTGGGATCGGCTTTAAAATACACACACCTGTGTTTTAACAGCCTCCAACCCTGCTGCTGCTCCAAGCTGGCTCGGTGACCGCAGGAGGCATCTCAGCTAACACCTGATGTTTGCAGCCGGGAGGATGTGGAGACCTGACCTGAGCTCAATGCAGGTCAGTGCCCCGGGCACCTTCCCAGGGCTGCCAGCTCCTGTCCCCGAGCACAGGGCTCAGGAATTTGGCCCATCCTGGGACTGCTCTGCAGCACATGGGACAGCCCGTGCTCTTTCCAGCTCCTCTTCGCACTGGAAACCCACAAGAAGGGCCATGCCCTCCGGCCAGGGGCTGCAGCAAAGGTCTTGTCCTTTCCAGAAGGACGTTGCTGTGTAACATAGAATCATTAAGGTTGGAAAATAACTTCAGAGATCCTCCTTAGATATTTAGACGAAGTGGCTTTTCTCCAAAGCTCCCTCCTGTAGTTGATGGAGAGGCTCTGAACCCACCTCAAGAGGACTCTGTGCCTCCCCTGACTCTCTGCATCCCTCCTGGAGCCCCGACTGATGCTGGGCTGCCAGAGGCCCTCTTGCTGCCCCACTGCCAGGTGCTGCTGCACTTGCAAAGGAGCGTGGGCTGCGTGGTGAGCTTCAGGGTGGGAAGGTCCACCTCCATCACACACTTCTCTTGAGAGAAGGACGATGTTCCTCACTCCTCTCTCAACTCAGTAAACATTCACCCCCTTCCCTCGCACTCCCCATCGCCTGGCAGGAGGTATCCGAAATCCTGCTGGACCAGCCTGTGGGCAGCAGGAGGGCTGTGAACAGCACCTGGCAGAAGAGGCACCTGCCGTGGGAAGCAGCATCAGCAAGTCCATCCTCATGAAGGAACACACACCTACAACCTCTGCAGCAGGGGACAATCTTCTGTTGCATTTGCCATGGGGCATCTGTCCCTCAGCTGGTCACAACTGCCACAGCAACAAATGGTACCTGGCTTCCCTGATTTTTTGGGTCTGACCTCCAAATATCCTCGCCCCTTCATCTGTTTTTGTCACTATTTGTGCCACCATCACTCACACCAGCCTCAGTCCCAGCACTGGACCCTGTCACCTTGGCACTGTATCAACACAGAGCAAACTCACCCCTCCCGTCACAGGGAGGGTACGGACCGAGAGATGGGGAAAGCAAAGGAAGGAAAGAAAACCGCAATTAAAGACCCCAAAGTGCTTTGGAAACAGCAACCACGATGCTGGAGATCACTGTCAGCTCCTGGTGGGACTTTGTGTGACACTGCCCATGCCTGCTGCTGGGCTTGGCCCCAGGAGCGGTGGAATTTGGGGGTCAGAAAGCCCAGCGTGCTCTGGAAAGTGAACCCCCAGCTATGGGCACTGGGACTGCTCCTCCCGCACACAAAACGCTCTGAAACCTTTCCTTTCATCACCCACACGGCAAACAGAAACCCCCTGCAGCAGAACGAACACACTCTACGTGACACCAGAACAGAATAATCCCCTTTGCAGGTCTTCACTTCGCTAAATCTGTGTTGAGCTAAAGCTGCTCTTGACACTAAACCCATGCTCTGACAGCGAGTGCTGACCCGTGTCAGCGCCTCTGGCCTGAGCAGAGCCCAGTAAAGTCGGCGCAGGTTTCACGGGCACCTCAGTGGGTTCCTGTTACTCAGATGATTTGGTTACGGATGATTTTTTTTTTTTTTTTTGGCATATTTCCCTGGGTAAGTTGCACGCTTCCAGTCAAAAAGTGCCTTTATGCTGAAAACTTGTTCCGCACGTTGCCTGCTAGAAAACCCCAGCATTGCTCCAGGGTCGCTCGCTGCCCCACGGTCCCAGAGTGAGGGCTGACACATGCTGTCTCCCAGCTCTTATCTTTCCAGAAGAACTTTTGCATTTTAGCTGGTTTTGAATGCTGCCGCCCAGCTGGGATGGGGAGACAGGCTGCGAGCCAGGACCTGGCAGAAAGCTTTCCAGGGCCAAAACCCAGGACAAGCTGGTCCGGAGGCTGGGACCAGGGCTCCTGGGCTCAGCTGTGGGAGGGCAGTGGCAAGTAATGGCTACAGTCTGCAGAAGAGGGAGAATCAGGATTTTGAGTGGCTCTTCCTCTGTGGTCAGGGTTTTTCTGGTGCTAAGAGACATCTCAGGCTCTGTGCCTCAGTTTCCCCAAGTGCATGTTCCCCTTTCTGGAGGACTGCTTGACCAACTGAGCCTCTCAGGTATCCCCATCCCTGCCCACGTGTCCCAAAGAGCCTGGCCGAGGCACCCACGGGCAACAAACCCCAGAGGAACACTCCTTGGGTGCCCCGTCCCTGCCTTGCTCCCTTTTGTTCGCAGCTTCATCCCAGCAGAGCAAAGCCAACACTTATCACTCATAACTTGAGCATCACCTTCTTCCCCTGTCAATGCAGCCAGCAGCCTTCACCTCTCTAATTCACTCCGATAGTAATTAGTTTTGTATTACTTTACGCAGTGATGCTGATACTGATTACAAGGACTGATAACTTGAGTAATAAATACAAGCCAGGGCTGAAAATTACCTTTCTTTTTTATTGGTTAAAGCTGAAGTCGGTGAAATGAGACACAAATTGGTTTATGAGATGAGGCAGCTGCCTCCCGTTACAGACTGCAGATTTGCAGCTTAATCCTCCTCCTTTCCATGTGTCTCCCTGACACAGGAGGGACGAGCCCAGCCACCAAACTGGGCACTGGGAAGTCCCCCATGGATGGAGGGGAGGCAGCAGGGCTGGGCTGGCTGCTCCTGGGAGGCACAAGCAGCTTGGGGGGGAGGCAGCGTGCATCCCTGGCAGCTCCCCCCCTTCCCAGGAAAATAGTCCCAGGAGGGACCTGATGTGGTTTTAGGAAAATCAATGGCAAAACTGTTTTGTTTTGTTTTTCTTGCAGAAGCCCTAAATGTTTAATAACTGCCTGCTCCAGGAGGGTGTTTCTTCCTGTGTGGTTTCAGCGATTACTGGGTAAGGGGATGTCAGAGCGCCGGCTGCTCCACTCTGCGCCTGCAAAACTTTGAGGAATGCAAAGAGGTTTTCACTGGTAATATCCCAGCAGCTCGCCAGCAAGCATGGGGCATGACAAACGGATGGGTCGGAAAGACAGACAAACAGACAGCATCCTGAACCCCCTCTGTCGATACCCCCGGCTTTACTAGAGCAGCCCAAATCCTCAGCCCTTCTGGCAGCACTACCTTCCTGCACGTGACGAGCAGATCCTTAGAGAGCGTAAGTTGGCTCTGCTCCTTCCTAGCACCGGGAGAGCTGCCCCAGCTCTCACCAAGAACGAGAGAAACCCCCACGCTTTGCCTGGGAAGCCCTCTTCCCGGAGCTGCATGCACAGACAGGGAGAGGGTGCTGCACCCCAGGGTGCCCAGGGCAGAGGCTCTGCCCCCGTGATCCCAGCACCCACTCCCCACCGCACCACCCCAAAGCCAGCCCGTTTGGCTCAGCCACAATATTTGTCATTTCAGGGTTTGATCCCTGACCTACGGAGAGCCAAAGCAAGGCGCAAAACAGATCAGAAGAAATCCCAGAGCCTTGGCCAGGTCTCACCCTAGGGCTGGGGCTCCTGTCACTCCCCTGGGGGATCAAGGGGCAAAGGACAGGGGTGTTGGGGAGCACATAGGGGCAGCTCCCCCTTGTTTCCCACAGCTAAGCTCCCATCCACCTCAGGCTGATCTCACAGCCCCTACAAACCCAGGGGTGCAGCCTGCAGCACATGCATCACCCCTGTGCTCCCCACTGGGCACGGGCACCCTTCCTCCCACGCCATGGGACCATCAGAGGATGCTGCAGGACCAATACCTTGAAAACAACTCCCTTCCATCCACAAGAAGAGCTTTCCCAGCACCCAGCTGGAAGGACAGCCACATGCTCGCCTCCTCCAGCCCCACTGAACTGCCATCCCTCTCCCCCTTTCTTCTCTTCTTCTGCACTGGCCTGCCAGTGTCACTGCAGGGAGGGACAGGAGGGGACAGCAGTAGCTTCTGCATCATCAGGGAAAGCTGCCTAAATCAGCAACCTCTCTCCCTTGAACCTCGATCCCTCCTCCCCTGGCACAGGATCTCTGTAGGAGATGGGAGAGCCTCCACACATGTGATGGAGATGTGAACCCGGCGCTGAATTAAACGTGGAAGACACGGAGCTGGGTGGTGCCTGGGCTGAAAGGCATATTTAGGGATTGCATCTGGCAGCTGTGCTCCAGAAATGAGATGCTAAAAACTCTGAAAGGGCTCTGCAGTGCCAAGTGAGGCAGCAGGGAGGCTGGCGGGAGAGCTCTGCATGGGCAGCACACGGGGCCTGGCAGGACTCGGGTACCTGCAGGCAGCAAAGCCCAGGTACATGCTGCAAACCAGAAACCAGCTCGAGCTCAGGGCAGCTCAGCAAAGCCAGGGTTTAGCAGAGGCTTCTGAGCTCCTGCCAGCCGGCAGGGAGGGGCTGGGGGGGTAACTCTGCCAAAGTCAGCCTGCAGCGCTCAGCCCCACAGCTCAGAGCAGATTTCATTCCCCCTCCCCACCCCGGTTTAAAGTTGGTCGAGAAGCTGGAGTGCTGCATTCACAAAAAAAAAAAAAAAAAAAAAAAAAAAGAAGCAAGACAAGGAAAAAGTAACCAGGCACAGCAGCATCCTTGGCACAAGAGGTGTCCTTGAAAAAACCCACTGATGCAGAGCAATGAGGGCTGACGAGGCCGATAAGGGACAGTGACAGCCCCCAGGGAGGGGGGTCCCACCCAGGTCCCCAGACCGCAGGTACACTCCCCAGGGCTGGGCAGAAGGGGAGGCTGGAGGGGCAGCAGGGCAAGGGGCCGGCCCGGCACAGGGCGTG
>NW_010123163.1:8469-9758 GCF_000699245.1 Pterocles gutturalis
GCTGCAGTGGTCCTGGCTGGCTGTGCCCTCGGCCGGGCTGGGTGTGTAGCCAGAAGCCCCTTTTTGCTGATTTCTGAGCAATGCTGGCGGTCGCTGGCTGCTTTGTCCAGCGCGGCGCATGCGTGCTCCCCGCGCATCCTCTCGCACACAATGGGCTTCTCCTGGGCACTCAGAGCTCTGGTTCCTTCCCACCCCTCCTCATCCACACCACTCTGCGATGCCTTTGCCCCCCCTCCCCAATTACTACCTTCTCCTCCCTTCTCTGGAGGGCTCTGTGCAATTAAGGCAGCTCGCTCTTTAGCTATTTCTTCCCGGGGGCAGCAGAAACACTCAGAGGGTGCAAAACCAAAAGGCTTCAGCTGCTGAAACTTCAGCAATAGGGCAGTGACAGGAGAGAGCATTGTGAGCAGGGGAAAGGAAAAAAATAATCTACATAAAGCATCCAGGATGAGAGCCCAGCTGCTAATTGCTTCTACACTAAGAAGCCTCCATTCCTCTCCTATTTATAGCCTCTTTTTCTTTCTTTTTTGCTTCCAGCCAGCATCACAATTAACCCCACAATCTAGAGCATCTTCTTGCAATTACTTTTCTTCCTTTCCTCAGTGACTGGGGAAAAAACAAAACAAAACAAAACAAAAGACAACCTCCTTACCGGCCTCTCCCCAGTTATCTTAAAGAAGTCAAATGGAGTTTTATTTCCACTTGCAAGAGATGGCTTTTGTGTGCCTCCTTTCCTCTCCCCAGCCCCACTACTCAGTCCAGGGGCCGGGACAGTAAATGCAAGCATTAAAATCCAGTTAAAGAAAAAAAAAAAGGCGGAGGGGGGAGAAGGAGATAAATAAGATGCTCCTCTCTCCCACAAGCCTGTCACAGATGGAAACATCAAGGGACATTTAAATGTCACCTAAAAATCAGCACAGCTACCCCCACACGAGGAGCTGGTGTGGAGGGGGGGTGACGAGGAGGGACCATCACCATGTACTCACACCTGGTCCCTGCGGGGACCCAGGACAGGGAGCCACGAACTTGTCAGAGCCCGAACCTGGGTGGGGGTCCCAGGGCAGGGGTCCTGCTGCTGACCCCCAATCCCTGCACAGCAACTTTCCCCACCAGTGGGGCAGGCAGGTGGGGACCGCCCCACGCCCCCCGGGAGAGTGGGGGGCACACCAGGGCAGCCCCCTTCTCTCCCCGGCTCTGGGGTCGGGTCTGCTGAGCCCCCCAACCTGCTCCCTCCCCACACCCCAGCCTGGGGGGTCCACGAACCGTGGGCTGAGCAAAGGGGGGTACCC
>NW_010123163.1:10100-25141 GCF_000699245.1 Pterocles gutturalis
AGGTGCGGGGGGGCAAGAAGGTGCAGCATCCTACTCCAGTTTTCTTTTGTGCTCTCGAGGTTTAATAGAAAATGGCGTTGGGGAGAAAGGGAGAGAAAGAGAAAGGGAAAAGGGGGGGAAGGAAGAGAAAAACCTACTTGGGTGAGTTCTGTGCCCATCAGGATGAGGAAGCAGAGGGTCAGGAGCTTGCTTGCCGGTTGCATGTCTCGCACCCAGTTCTAGGCACCTTGCATACAGATCACCTCCGGGCGAGCCTCCCTGCGCCGGTCCCCGAGCGCCTCGCTGCCTCCTCACTCCTTTATGGTGATTAGTATTATTTTAATTTTAAAAAATGGAAAAGAAAAAAAAGACAACAAAATGCAATTAAAAAAAAATCAGAATGGTTTTCCGGGCGGCTCTCAGCACCCCCAGGAAGCAATGCAAGAAATCTGCTTAGCAGAGCCTTCACTTTGCATATTTATTGGGATCCCAGTTTCTCTCCTCTGCTCTCGGTGCTGGCTCTCTGGCAATTTTTTTTTTTTTTAATGGCTCCCCTGATCGAAAGACATTTGCGAGGAGAAATTCAACGGAGAACGAAACGATTATCTCTGCTATTGCCAAAAGTTTGCCTTGAAAAGGGGGGGTGATGGGGAGAGGACAGGGATTAAAAAAAAAAAAAAAAAAAGAAAAGGAATTGGTAGAGCTGGCTACTAGCAGGGGATGGCTGTGGAACAGGATGTGACATCAACTAAGGCGGGGGAAATTTAACTAAACACGGCAAAGGGAGAGGGGGAAAAGCAGCCTCGGGAGCGGCGGTGCCGGGAGCCGGGCGGGGGGAAGCTGAGGGGGTGGCCCCGAAAAGGGGGAGCGGAGCTGGGGCTGGGATGGAGCAGGGGGGTTAACCCCTTCCTCCCTGCCCCCCAGGAGCTCAGGGACCTGCTGAGGGGGTGCCTGAGGCAGGGAGGGTTACAGAGGTATCTTATCCCCCCCCAAAGTCCCAACCCCCACCAAGGTAGGATGCCTCCCAAACTGTCTCTGAGCAACATCCACTGTAAAGCTCCGACTTGAATTAATTTAAGGCAGTAGGAGCAAGGTGAGAACCCTCATGCTCTGCAGGGCATCCTCCCTTGCACCTGCTCCCAGCACCCTGCGAGGGTCCTGCTGGTGCACCAGGGGCTTGCCCAGGGTGGCTGCCGGCAGTGCCCACCCCCTGCTTCTCTGCCTGTGCCTTTCCTCTCCCCAAAGCCCTTGGGAAGGGACTGCTTACCCCTCGTTTCTTTCTCACACACACTCCTTGAATGCTTTCCAAACCACAGTTTTCCCAGGACCTCATAAATACTGTGAAGTCTCTTAGTATCTGGCTACGCAGGTGAATGGCATCATTGCCCTTTTCCAGAGGTGAGAAATGCAATGCAGATCTTCTCTTAATGATTATTGAATATTTTACTAGAAATCACTTGCCACAGGCCTGCAATTAGCAGAGGATTTTCCCTGCCCTTGATTGCACATTGCAAGGGGTCTCTTCTTCTGGAGTCCTCTGGTGCTGGTTACTACTGGAGCAGGAGATGGGCTCTGCAGTGATGAGCTGACACAGCCTTTCCCAAGTCCTGGAATGACAGAGCACAGTGTTCAGCAGAAACCAGGAAATTTGCAGCACAGTGACCCCAGGCTGAGGTTCAATAGGGACAAAGGGCTGAGGGCAAACTGGAAAAAGACTTCAGTGTGTTGCTGTCGGCAAATGTCCAAGGGAAGGTTGCCCCTGACCTTCTAAGAGTGGTTGCAGCAGCACCCTGCAGCTTCTGGCAGCTCTTCTTTAGGAAGGTAATCAACACACGATTTTAAAGAGAGCTTGGAAAAAGGCAGTCTGGAGAGCAGCTGGGGGAAAGCTGGCGTGTCTGGCTATCCCACATAGATCTATCTTTAATATACTTCCCTCAGCACCTTCCTTTAAGGTCAATGCTTTATAGCCCTTAAAAGCTGAGGACCTTTAAAAAGCATTAAGCTCCCTTTGACTTTATCAAGAGCAGCGCAATAAGGCCAAAAGCATCAGTGGTATGGCAGGGTTTGAACACATCCTCCTCGTGTACCTTAGAAGGTTGTGGGTTTGGTTTTTTGGTTTTTTTTTTTTTTTTTTTTTTTTTTTTTTTTTTTTTTTTTTTTTTTTTACCACTGGCATCACCCTCCCCCTGGCAGGGATCACAGCAGGACAAAAAAAAAAAAATAAAAATTCCCAAAGATCAGGGGAAGGAGGGAGGGCTGGCAAGTTACCCATGGCTGGGTTTCTCTGCTGGGTGCACTGGTTAAAGTGGTTCCAAAACCACCTGAGCAGCAACCTATTAACCCTGTGGCACGAGGCAGCACATGGCTGATAGAGCTCAGGATGCTCCAGGTGCAGCTGGAGCTCACAAAGCTTAAAACAAATTGGAGAGGTGCAGAACAGGAGCAATGAGAGTTTCTTCCACACAAAGATGTTCAATGGGAGATCAGCTTCACTTTGAGCTGCTGGGACCATGGAGGGTGACTTCAGTTTGGGTGTCTTAGACCTCAGAGCAGGAGAACCCCTCCTTGTTTTCCACCAGAGAAGGCTCTGAAACATTTTTTCAACCCAGCAACACCATGTGTCTGAAGGGGAATCTCTTTTCTCCCCCTCCTTTGCTTTTATGCACTTCTTGCTTCATTGACCTTCACGGTGATAGTCACAGCTTGCACCTGGGTAAACGACAAAAGCGTCAGCTCTGCAATTTTTTAAAATTTATTCCTCTTTTGAAGTCCTTCTTAATTAATATCAAAAACTTTGTTATATAACGTGAGTTCCAGGGTCCAGAGGGTGAGCCCATGTACGGTCCTTCCTCCAGGGAAGAGCTCTGTCCCACGGAGCTCCACTCCCCAGCTGTAAATCACAGAAACCAAGAGAAATAAAAAGAAAAAAAAAATTGCCTAGTGTGACACAGCAGAGCAGCCTGGGAACACAACCTGGATCTTTTGATTCCCGCAGTGTCTTACCCAGACTTTGAAAAATACTTCCAGAAATTTGGAAAGGGTTCAAGGTCTGGAGAACCTGCCCATGGAACGAGACTGAAGAGGCTCCAGCTCTTTCCCCAGCAAAAGGGAGGGCTGAGAGCAGGCTGCCTGGGGGAAGGTTTCTGTACATGAAGGCTCTTTTATCTGATAAAAAAAAGTCAAAGCAGGAGTCCACAATTTGGAGTAGAAACAGGACCTGTTTTTTTTCCTCGGTGGCGAATAATCAGACTGTGAAATAACTTAGCTGAAGGCACCCTGCTCTCTCACACACTCACCTTCTGCAAAAAAGATCTCCCTTCTCCAGGCAGGCAGGGCTGTGCTGCCGGGTGGTAAATACCCCAAATGAGCATTGCAACTACGCTACACCAGACAATGGCTCCACCAAACATGAACCCCAAGGAGACCACTTCTTGGACCCATTTAGGGTCATACATTTGTAAAACCTTCCCGACTCTTCCCTTGTTCACCACTCTTGTACAATCAGAGAGGCCAGACGCATCCTGTCCCCTCCCGGGGCTGCTGGCTCAGTTGACATTTTGATGGTGGTCCTTCAAGGGCTGCCCAGTGTAAAATTGATTTTCCCAAACAGGCCCAAACTATTGATCCTTCTGTCAGAAAAATGTCAGGGGAAGAGATGCCAGGCATGAGCATCGCTGTCACGGGGCTTCAAGAGCGTGTGACAGGAGCACTCTGTGCAAGGACACTTCTGGGAGCACTCGCTCAGCGTGTGGCGATGGGTTAGTACCATCTGATGCTCGACAAGCGGGCAATCTGTCCTCAGAGGAGATCATATCTCTGTAATCCCCCTGAATAGTCCATTTCATACAGACAAGCTCAATGATGAACGCAGGCAGTTTTCTTCTGGATGCCACTGTGGCTGCCTGTGCAATAGATTTTCCTCTTTTCTCTTAGGAATTGCCTTGGATCCCAGATCCAGATACTGGGGGTGAATTTTTCCATTGGTGGGTTTCACTGGCATCAACCTGAAAGAAGGCAAAACTTGGTGTTTCTTGGAAAATTGACCCACTGTAGTAGAAGATGCTAATATGGATAGTATGGGTGGAGGCAGCTAACAAAGCTGTACATCCAGCCTGCCCATGGTCACTTAAAGTCCTTTTCCTTCCTTACAAAGTGGAAATACTTTTGGGAAATACCCCAATTTTGTTGCAAGTTTATACAGCATGCAGTCCAAAGTGGCTCTGGGCCATGATCAGACAGGGCTGTGGTCCAAATAGTGAATTTAAATTAACATGCTTCCTCCTGTTTCGTTACCAACTTCTGTAGCATCCCTGGTGAGGGTGTGGGCTCAGCTCCGCTCCCTTCCCAGGGGGAAAGGCACCCCCAAGCCGTACGTGCTGCTTTAAGGCAGGGCTCCATGTGCCTCGGGCAGAGCATCACCATAACGTGATGCGGCAGTTGCCAAGGTAACAGCACCAACATATTTTTTCATGAATAGCAAAGCAAATTGTCATGGAACAGCAAAACCCACATACATTGCCAGGATATATGGTTCCATTGCCCCAGGGTTACAAGTATTTACAGGCTGTTTATTTTTTTTCTCCATCTTGAAAAATGATCCTACATTTGCCCACGTACGGTTTATGTCCAGAAACATCTTGTTTGTAGCTACCTTTGTCCACTCACATAGAGACACCAAACCGATGCAGTGCGTTTGGCCAATGCACAGGATTTTATCTGCATCTCCCAAATCACCCCCATGCCTAAGCCTGCTCTTTGCTTGGCTCCTTGGCTGCCCCAGCTGAACATATCTTCAATACCTGACCCCTTAATGCCTCCTGATTCTTGGTGGTGGGTTTTGCATTTGCTCCCAAGGTACGAAGGATTGAGGAACACCAGCCAGCAGTGGCCATTTCTCTGTTCCTTGTCCTTTCCCTTGTCCTGGGCCAAGCAGGTCCCTCCTTGCAGACCCACCTAATTTCCAGCCTCCTACCAGAGCCTCTGTCGGCTCAGTCCCTCCTGGGTTGTCCCCTTCTCACCTTCACCACCCACAGCAGAGCCTCTGGGGATGTGCAAATGCAGCGGTCAAGAGATGGCGTGGAAAAGGCAGGGATTAGCTGAGTCAGAATGATAACAGCCCCAGGTCCCACCCAGACTCGGTAGGAAGGACCATGAAGCAGGAATAGGGCTCTCCCTGCTCCAGCTGGGAACAGGAGCTGCAGGTTCTGCTTTTTCCTTGGTGTTGAGCACAGGCTGGAGGCAGGCGAGGGACTCGGTCCCACCATCCTCAGAGGGCGGTGGGAGCAGAGCTGTGGGTGCCAGCAGCAGCCCCTGCCCAGGAGGGACACGATGCTGCAGCAGGTGCCGTCCTGTGGGCACCACGGGCTGCTCGTGTCGTGGCTGCAGAGTGACCATCCATGTGGGAGCTGGAAAAGCTGCCTCAGGATCTGCTCATACCCTGAGTGCTGTAAACAACCTAGGGCCAACTTCAGCGGATTCCAGGCAAATTTCATGGATTTACCTCCTCCTCTGAGGACTCAGTCTCTTGGGCAGGTGGTTTGGAGTCAGACAAGGGCACTTCTCCTGCATTTTCACCTCCTGTCTCAGCTCTGAGGATTCAAAATGCAGCCAGTGGACAGATATGGGAATGAAAAGCAAGATGCACGCACGCATCTGAAAACACGGCATGCTTTTTTTTTTTTTTTTTTTCTAAGAAGATATCTCTCATTCTTTACAGCTCTTCACCTTCCTGCTCAGAAGTGGGCTGAGGAGCAGACATTGCCAGGCTTCAATTCATCCACCAATGCTTCAGGGAGACCAAGTGAGAACAGGTCAGAAAACAGCAGCGTGCGTGAGGAATGGTAAGAACCAGCCTTTCGCATCCGAGAGAAGAAATAACACAGCAGCCAAAGGAATGGGGAGGTGCAGACCAGAAAGAGTAGGAAGAGAACTAGAAAAGCCAGACTTATTGGCAAGAGAAAAAACCAAACCCCATCCAGGTTGATATTTTATACCATTTGCAGCTTGTCTCTCTGTTTGCTGCACTGAGTCAGCACACAGCTGTGAAGAGGATGGGGTGGTGGATGGATGCGTGAGACAGCAGCCTCGGTGACATCCAGCCTCGATGGCATCCAGTTTCTGCAAGCTGCCAAGTCCTTTCCCCCTTGCTGCATGAAATCTCAGACGACCCCAAGGCAAAGTCTGCTGTTAACCGCGGTGCCCCAGGCAGGAACAGATTTGTCACAGTCTTCTCCCTATCATTTGCCTTGAGTTCCCTTTTCCCAGGGCAAACAGCACACAGGTATTTTGCCTTTGTGTCCTAGCGGCTTCCCAGAGCCTGGACAGGTGTAGCCAAGATTTCCAGATGGTTGCACAGCTAGTCCCACCAGCAGCATTGTGTTTTCCTTTGTTTCCTGGTACAGTCGTTATTTTTTTCCCCTCATCAAATGCTTCAGTCCAAGCCTCCCAGTTGGAAATTTTGGGTTTGCTGCTTCTAAAGAGTAGAACAGTGCCCTTCATGACCTCTCCATTATCCAAATAATTCAAGGACCTGAGCAAGAGAGATAAAACCCCATGCCAGGCAAACCTGGCAGAATTTTCCGAAGCAGCCGGTCGCAGCTCCTGTGCAAACATCACCTTCCTTCCCGGCACTTTAAAGTGTTCTTTCTGCACTTAATATATTCTCTTCAAAAGAAAACAAAATCCACATTAGCAGATTTTAAAGGGCTTGCAAGCTTCCCAGCAGCTTTGAACTCACACAAGGATCAGTGCTCCGTGATAACAAGCTCCTCTGCTGCCCGAGCCAGGCAAAACCTCCGGCGTTTTCCTGGTGTTTCTGACACCTGGGGGGAATCCAGGCTTTACACCACATTTTCATATCAACAAATGGGGTCAAAGAGGATAACAACCAACATCAGAGCCTCAAGGAGCCCGAGTCACACGGGGAAGATTGCCTTGTGCAGTTTAGCAGCCTGATCTCTTAAAATACCACTAAATTGTGCATCCTTGCTTGGGAGAGATTTCAGCAGGCAAAGGTGAGAGTCAAGTCATTTTGCAGAGTTTACCTCTTTCTTTTTATTTGTGGTAGATGGCTAAGAGGCTATCTGCCTGGTTTATGAGGCTTTGGTGTGCTGTCTAAGTTTTCATGATGTTTCTGGAGAGCAGCGATTAGATGGAAAACAGTTTTTGCTCCCTTTCAGGGTTCTGGCATCTCAGATATTTTGTGATTACTGGAAAGATGCAAAAAGCCTCAGATTAAATTTAAAAAAAGAGAGAATTAAGAAAAAAAAAAAGGCAAACAAAACAATACATTCCCAAATTTCCAGAAGTAATATTGGCTCACAGGAAGGGAAGTGCAGACAACAGCTTATGTTGCTAAAAAAACAAGTTTGCACTGTTTTGGGTTCAGGGTTTTAGCCAACTGCTAAGAACTTTAGAGTAAATCTCAGCATTTCCCAGGGCCCAGATTGCATATTGGACCATATACCCTGAAATGTTTTTATTTAATTTGAGTCCACATTATGCTGCCTACATATGGTGACACACACATTTCACTTTATGTAGCAGATGCTGCTTTGCTATTGAGAATGCAATATACTGAGTACATTATAGTATCATTTGGTCTAGGATAACTACAGTGTTTTTAAACTCTGATTAGCCTTAATTTTAAACCTGATTTCCTAAGGAAATGAAGCCTATGACATCCTGCTCTGTATGCATGCAGTGCACACCGTGCATCCGTTGGCTTGTCCATCATTCTCCTCTTTCTTCAGAGCTGGGGGCCAATTTCAGTGCAGCATGGGAAAACCTAGTTAACTCCCCCTCACGCTGCACAAAAAAAGACTTCATGTGGGAGATTAAGTTCATGATACAGGTTCATGAGTCCTGGGAATGGAGCTGACATAGCACTTTCACCTAAACTGTAAGCACTTCTGAAAATTAAAGAGGTAAGGGGAATGGGTCTGTTCTCCAGCAGCACCTGGAAGAAGCATTGCTCAGGCTGAGTTGTGCTGCTCTGCACAGGGACAAAAGCCCATCTCAGTTTTAATTAGAAGCTGATTAAAGTCTACAAGTGATTCCAGCTTCACTGACCTCCCTGCTAGCTCACTGTGTGGTCCCCCAGTTTGACCCACAGAGACCAGTTCCCCATTCCAGTGGTGATCACATCATGCTGGGGCAGTCCCAGATCCCGGCATCAGGGGGGTGATGTTTGGCCAGAGGTCTGACTCTATCCTGCTGTTTGCATCCAGCCCACCTGCTCTGGTTTTCAGCCAATTTCCCCCCAATCAGCAGAACTCTTTTAGGAGGCAGCGGGGCACAGCTGTGACTGAAACGAGTGGCACTGGGAAAGCTGGGCGATGTTTTTTCTGCAGCTGATGTTGATGATGATCTGCTCCTCTCTAACACTTCTCAGCAAAATAAACCAAGAGAATAAACATCAAAATAACTACATGCCCCTGCCCACCACTCAGCTGGCACAAACAAGAGCTTGGTCCTTCTTTAAGAGCCCAGACATGGGCCAAGAATGGCCACAAGCGGCACTTAGTGATGCATAATATATGAAAATGGCTCATGCTGAGCTTTTAGATACAGAAGGATTTTTTTTTTCTCCTACTACTATTACAACATTCTCCTGCAGCCATAGAAGCACCGTCATAAATATTTAAAAGGAGCTTTAAAAGACCCAATCTGTGCGGATTGAATATTTACAGCCACCAAACCCCTGACCTTTAGATTTAGGGTACGGCACACATAAACCAGCCTTATTAAACCCTCCACCACAGGTCAGCCTGGGTATCAAATCCGGACTGAAAGCTCATTCTGAGCATTTAGCTTTTTTAAAGTTCCTCATGGTAAACAGAATGCAATAAATAGGGATTTTGGTCTGGGGAGAGGAGAGGTGTGCGAGGGTGAGCAAGACCCGCGAGGCTGCACAGGGCTGCGGCTCTGCTCCTGGGGAACAGCCCAAATTCCCCGTGAGCCTCAGTTTTCCAGCATCTAAAGCAGAGCAAATAATAGCAATGAGGTAAACTAACAAAAGTTGGGCAAGGTGTTAAATGCAGGGAAAAATGCAATATCGGGAATAACGGGAATTGTTCATATCTTGGAGAATTTCCTCTGGCAGCTCTGCTGCTTTGGGTTTGTCCTGCCGTGGTGCTGGATCCCCTGGAACACAAAGCCGGGTGTGCTCAGCCAAATCAGCGCCTCGGCGCCTTCATTCAGGTTTTTCCAGCAGACCCGCTGCAGTTCAATACTTCAATCAGAGCCAATCAGAGATTTTCCAAAGCGCCGTGCTCCCCAGCTGGCACATGTTTTTTTATTTTGTTCCATTTCTTGAGAATTATGACTCACGCTCAGTGTTTGCAAGTTAAAGCCCCACATTCCCTCTGCTCGCTCAGCTCATCATCCCACCACTTTTGTCCCCAAAAATCCTGCCCGACACAGAGCCAAACCCACCCCGGAGCAGGACAGAAAGCGGGAACCCCCCTGTAAGCTCTGCCCTGCACTCTGGGAACATCCTCCCCACAGGCAGGTGCCAGCACTGGGCAGGTGATGCTGGGACTGGGGGGATACTGGGAGCCAGGATTGGACCTCACACTGGATCCATCGCGGAGGCGCAGCAGAGGGAACGCACAGCATCCATGCATTTGTGGTTTGGGTTTTTTTTGGAGTAAGGCAGGAGCCTCTCAAGAGCTCAAAGACCCTTCAGATCTATTTGTAGGCAGGCGTTTGAAAAGCTCCTCTGATGTATTTGCATACTTAAAAATAAGAGAGAGGCGAGAAGATAAAAGGGAAGAGTTTGTGCTTGGCAAGCCCTGACGTGCAGAACCCTGAGCTCACAAGGGCCACAGAAAGGTGGCATTTGGTGAAATCCCATTCACGCTACTGGAAAAGGTGAAAACAATGACTTCTTAAATCCATCTTTTGTTTGTTCTCAGCCTACTCTTGCCCTTTGCTTTTTCCTGATTTTTTTGTTCTTCCTCCCACAAAAGAAACCAGGGAGATGGGCAGGGCTGGGGCTGCAGGACCGAGCGTTGGGGTTCCCGGCAGCTCACAGTCTGGCTGCACCGTGCGTGCCAGAGCCCAGGTGTTAAATAACCCAAGCCCAGCACGGATGAGCAAGGAGCAAGGCTCAAGTGCCGTTTAAAGCTTAATGGGGTTGGTAACAAGTGCCGGCGGTTCAGTCTGGACAGTCACATTCTGAACTCGTTTTTGCAGCGCGATGCCAGATGAGCACCACTTACAGCCCTGCGGGGAGAGGTGCTGCGGGAATGTTTGCAGCAGAGTTTTTGTGTGTGCTGCTGTGTTTTCCAAGTGCAATTTTCTCATCTAGCCGGTGGCCAGTGACAATCAACGGGGCAAATGTGCTTTTATTGCTTTTCTGATCATTGGCTCTCCAGCGTTTGCATCCGCTTCTGCGAGGCGTTCCTGTTCTTCTGCCATAGCACTGGATTAATTGTCCTACTAATGACTGTCTACCAGGTGTATGTCACAAATTATCCATGGGAACTGGACATCATTTTTCTGACATTCCCAGATTTATCAGCTGGAATTGATCCTGCTGCTACATTAGCTGGAAAATAAACAAAACCACCGCCAAGCTGGCTGCGTGCCTACTGCTAGGAACCTGCTGGAAAAGACGAAAGATCCAATATTGCAATTAATAGGTCCACAGGGGTGTTTTGAGAAGTGCTTCAGTGTCTTCACTTTGCTCTAACACTTTGCAATGCCTTCAGTGCTTCCTTTCAACCTGAGCCAAAAGATGCTACAGGATAATCCCTGCACTTCCCCAGCTCGCTCCCCATGGAGACCGACCGGGATCTGCCTTTCTGCTCCTGTTAGCATCCTCCCAGGATGGGAGGGATGCTAAAGCTTCCCAGGGGGAAGCATGGACAGCTGTCTCCATCCTTGCAGAGATGCTGGACCAGAGGAGGCTTTAGCCATCCTGGGCTCCGACCTTCGTACAGAACCAGGCAGCAGCTATGGATGCTCATGGGCAGCCAGGGTTTGAGCAAGGGAGCGACCCTGGAGCTTTTAACCTGGGTCTTTCTCCATCCAACTCCTGTTTTTTGCAAACCCAAGGAAATATCCTTAAAAACTCTCTCCTCCTCTCCAATTTGGATGGTGCCAGAGTTCCTGGGGGTGGAGCTGGCACGGAGGCAAGGCGGCTGCTTCTCCTTGTTTCCCCAGGAAACTCTCCCGCCTGCCAAATGAGCCAGCCACGTTTCCTGGAGCCTGGGGAGCCAGAGAGAGTCTGTAATAATTATTTTTGCATGTAAATAGTTGGGAGACATTCAGGTGGGATGAGCTGTGCAGATCATGGAAGATTGTAGGTGTAGGAAGGATTAATCGGTGAGAGTGGCCCCAGGAGGTACAGGAATGCGTGCTGGCTTTTGTAGGGTTAAAATTGTTGGAGTCCAGCTCTCCTCTGGCGTGGAAAAGGCAAAGAAAAAATCTGAATAGGTGAAACAAGACCTCTTTATGTCACTAAAGGATCTGTCCCTCTCCTGTTGCTTTTGGGAGCCTCTTTAATAAACTCTGCAGAGAAACATCTTCTCTGAGCCATCCAAGGGGGTACTCTGGGGAATCTTTGGCACATGAGAATTTTCAAACAGTCTCGCTGCTTTGTTCCCTCGTGTGTTCAGCAATCTTCTCTCCTGTTCCAGCTGGTTTTACAGCCTTTCTTTCACTGTATCCCCATCTCTGAGCCTGATGGTCTCCAGGGCAGGAAGGGATCTCCGGGGATCGCAGCTCTCCATCCCCTCCTGCTGCTCCGGGGCTTCTGCTTTTGGGGCTCCAGCTCCCGGGGTTTTCAGCTCCTGCCTGGAAAAGGGCAAGGAGCTGGTGGAGTGAAGCCATTTGCAGGAAGGTAGAAGGTTATACACCCCATCAAAGCAAACCTTTCCGGGTGTTTGGCTGGCAGCTGTTTGTAGGCACTGGGAACATTAGCGGCGATGCTGCCATTTCTTGTGCAATCATCATTTTAAAACCTCTCCTTTTCTTCCCCTCACTCCACGATTACCAAAATGGAGCAATAAAAATCCAACCCGAGGGGGACAAATAATCACCTTTATAGTTTGTCCATGGGCCCGATCTTCTCGCTGTTGGAAAGCTGGCTGGGGGCACAGGGGCTTGTTTGTGCTGCCCGGGGAGGGTGGGAGCAGCACAGGGACAGCCCAGCCCTCTGCTGTGACCCTGCCTGAGCTGTCTGTCCCCCAAGGTGGGGACAAGGGGACATTTCGGAGCAATCCCAGCCAAGCCACCCAATGAAACCTCACCAGTTTAAAACTGGTCCTGCTTCCCTTTTCTGTCCTTGGGGGGAAGAAAGAGCACGAAGGGAGCTAAACTGCTGTTTTCCCTGGCTCAAAGGCACTCCGATAGCCATGTTTTTTAAAAATTAAATGCTTGCATCCAATTGTATTTGCACAGTGTAACGTCCTTATCCAATGCAATCACTTCAAATCACTGTTCTTCAAATCCTCTGGGGCATCTGCAGCGAACAGAGGGCCCAGGTCAAACATAAACCTTCTGGCTTGTTTGGGAATGTGTGTGTCAGTGTTACCATCGCATTAATGAGCCATGTAAATCATAGCCAGTTGTTAAATAACGGACGGGGGAAGGGGGGGAAGGCAGAAGGGACTTTATACCCTTTACACAGAGTGTTTTGCAGCTACAAGCAAATCTATGTCAGTGTTGCAACTTGCCAGCTTGGAGGACATAAGTTTCCCATCCAAATATTGCTGCTTCAGAGGCTCTTGCTGCTCCCAAGAGATTCTGCAGAAATTTGTAAAGCCCAACTTCAGCATGCCTTTAGAGGCATTTACAGAAGACTAATATGAATGTAAATATTTTTAGTTACTAAAAAAAAAAAAAAGTAGAGAGACAGGTTGCTTGTCTTCTCCTTTAAGCTTTCTCTGCAGCGCTGGGATGCAGGGATCAGACTCTGCCGTCTGTCGCTGACTCCCAAACACCCAGCGATGTTTCTTGGTTTGTCAATCACCCTTCAGTGCGAACACGGTAAAAGCCCAGTCCTGGGAGGGGTTGCTCAGTTCCCCATGATGTACTGTTAGTACTTTATTATTAAAAGACCTGTGTAACCAGACATATTGCTTGGCTGGAATTGCATTTTTTTCTGGCTGTCTCCCTTTCCTCTCCATCTGTCCCAGGAGCCAGCATCCTCTCCAGTTCCCAGCCCATAACCCAGTCCTGCATCGCAGACAGATCAGCAGGGTTTGCATTTCATCCCTGCTTGGCTGGATAAAGCCCGTCCCATCCCAGGCATGGGGGCTGGCTGCTATGGCACCAGCTGGGGGGCCACACCAGAGCAGACACGTTATTTAACAGCGGGGAGGTGTAAGATATTGCAACGAGACCAGAATAGAGCATCAGAGCAGGAAACTACCTGTCCTGCCCCGAGACACGCACCCACCGCTAATGCATATGTACCCATTTACTATATGGGGAGTGAGTTTGGGGTTCCTATACTCTGTTTCCCACTAAAAGGCTGCTCATGACACATGTAAAACATTTATATTTCCTACCCCTTTTATCCAGGATGTTTGATTTATACTGTGCTTCCACTCTACGAGCTTGACACTTACCTGTCCAGCAGAAATCTGTATTTGCTGCAGAGGTATTGAAATCATACTATGGCTTCAGTCCTCTCCTCTCAGTGCTCCTTTCCTGAAAATACAAACCACAATGGTATACGGCTGAATTGTTACTGTAGTTATCATTTTCCAAAGTCATCTCTACTAAATTCATTGTGACATTCCTGCCTGTATGTTGGCTTGGGTTACTGTTGGCAATGGTGTTTTGGGAGCACCAGGTGACAAAGCAGGTGAGATAAAAATCTATATAGTTCAAGATGATCCTCATCTATTACAAAAAAAAAAAAAAAAGAGTTATTTCTAAAATCAGCTTTAAGTATTTCAAGTTTTAAATGCTGTCAACAAAAATAAAGGAATTGATTTTTTACAGTTATGCAGAGGACCATGGGCTGTGTCCCTCCCACAGCACCCAACATCCCCGCTCCCCTCCGGGCTGTGGGTACCACCTAAGGCAGGTACCGGCGTGGCTGGAAAATGGAGCGGGAGCCTGTGTAAAACACATCAAGCAGGGAAACAGTTTGGTTTCGGGTCTGGGTTTGCTGAACTGAAGCACAAAGCTTGAAAAGCTTTGGAGAAATGGTTTCTAAAAGCTGTGGGTTGGGCTGGTGACAAAAGGGACTCGGGAGTGGCAGTGAATCATCCCGCCGCACCGCACGTGAGCCAGCCGGCAGCATCCCACCCACCACAGAGCCGAGCGTCATCTGTGCGATGATGGATGCGCCCTTCGCCATCCTCATCCAGCATACCCTGCTAAACACAAGAAGAAAAATACATTAAGCTCATCCAGCACCACTGGGGCCGTATTTTCCCTTCTCTCCTTATTCTCAGCGTTAGATTGCTTAGATAATTTACCAGATCTACGGAGGAGATGTGTTTACTTACACCAGCTTGCGCTAGGTCAAGTCTGGAATCAGTCATCCATGGGGTAAAGAGTGACAATATTTCATGCCCAAGCAATCTGCCTTGTGAAAGAAATGAAGCTTACATGGTGCTTGGGCTGATGTGATCTTTATTTCCTGAAGAGACATCATATTTCCCGTGCTCATCTCATTATTAACACAAATGTTCAGAACCGCATGCACCAGGCGGCTGCTAGGAAACATCCGCTGCAACAGCAGCCCGAGCAAATTCAATTTGCCCTGCTGTAACAGCAAAGCTGCTCCTGGATCAGCCAAGGTGCAGGCTGATGGATCGGGGTGCCTGGGAGGGTTTAGCTGCCTTGTTTCTGATGTTGGCTCAGCTGGTTGTGATTGCCCATGTGTTCCCCACTCCAGCACAGAGCAGAGCATCTCCACACTGTGGGTACGGCACCTGCAAATCCCCCTCTTTGTGGGGACCACAGAGACCGAGCAACAGAGCAGTGATGGAGTCAAGCTTACTGGTCCATGATGGAGACATCAGCTCGCCATCGGGTTCCAGGTGGTTACAGCTGCACCAGGGAGGGCTTCAGGGCAGTGTGTCCTTTAACACGCT
>NW_010123163.1:25172-53567 GCF_000699245.1 Pterocles gutturalis
AACTACATATAAGAAGACCCTCCAGTTCATGTCCATGCCAGGGTTGAGCAGCACATGCTTGTGATTAATCATCCCTGGAGGGGTTCAAGGCCAGGCTGGATGAGGCTTTGGGCAACCTGGGCTAGTGGGAGGTGTCCCTGCCCATGGCAGGGGGTGGGACTCGATGATCTTGAAGGTCCCTTCCCACCCAAACCATTCTGGGATTCTGTGATTAGGAATGTAGGTGCAAGCATGGCCATGGTTGTTTAAAAAGAGGATGGAAAAGTGCTGCTTATTTCAGAGAGCTCAGAGCCAGGCAAGCAAAAGTAGCTGAAAATAAAAACCCTGCCCAAATGTTTTTCCCTATCTCCTCACCAAGCCAACCTGCTCCTGCATCCCTGGAGCAGTGCTAATCCTCTAAATCATTGTCCCTTTCCTGTGACAGATCCTGAGCGAGATGAATTGGTGGCTTAGGAAAGAGGGGGAAAGAAAACACAGGAATTGCAAAATCAAGTGATTTCACCATTTTGTCCCTTGACTAACTAGCGCTGCTTGTACACTCGTTTTCTACCAAGAGCGTGGTCCTGCTCTGAAGCCTAATGGAGCATGTTGGCACGTGGGACGCGACTCGACTCCCCCTAATTGGCTTCATCACCAACGCACCCGCCGCAAAGCCCCCATTTGTTTCACTTAGCTTCCCTCTGACCGGCAGCGCCTCGCTGCATGAAACCAATCCATTTCCATCTCCGGCAGACCCACAGTGCTGCTGCAAGTTTTTCTTCCTATTTTGAGGCTGACATTTGCAAATATATGTATTTAATACATAATCCCTTCTTTTGCTGAGGTGTTTTTTTAACCCAGCTAGAAGGAGGCAGGTATACATTTTTTTATTTAATAGCGAGATGCCACTGATGCCTCAAGCTGCACATTTTGCTTCTGCAGGAGTCAGGTATTTATGTGCTGGAATAATGAGCCATCAGCTGAGTTGCTGCAGAGTGACAGGGACATTCTGCATTTTATAGCTGTTTGTGAAAACAGTCCTCAGCCAATAGTACAGACTTTCTCAGGAGGAGAAGACCCTATTTGCAATTGATATTTTCAGGGAAACAGTCAGCTCTGAGCTGGTACAAATCAGGGCAGCAGCACAGGGTGAGATGTTGCTGTGTCGGAAATAGCCAACGATCAGCTCAATTGATCCCCATCTAGATGCGGTTCTCCGGGACCTGGAGTTGGAGAAATATAATAACAACAAAAATTTCTATTTTCTCTTCTGAGATGAGCGGCTTTGAAGCTCCCTTACCCCACCCCTTCCCTGTGAATTGGCTTTAGTTGGTTTTTTTTTTTTGCAATAGCTGGTGCCCAATGCCAGACACCTGGCAGGCAGCATCCTCTGCCCTGGGGCGCGGTGGTGGCAGAGGGACATCACCCCAAGGAGGTTGTGGCTCAATCTGCTGGACACAAATAGAAGATCTGGAAAAGACCTGAAATTTCCACTCCTTGAATAATTCCAACACTTGCAATGGAGCAAAAGAAAGGAACCTTTCCCCTCAGGCAGCTGGAAGGAGCTCGCTGATGAGCTGCTCCTCTGCTACCAGCATCCCCTGGCAGCTCAGCCCCACATTTTAATGGGAGCAGAACCAGACACCGATTGCAGCTATATTTACTGATGAATACTTTCTAGAAGCACAGAGCCAAGCTGAAGTGTAGCGCAGGGGTTAATAGAACGAGCAGCAATAAAATGTTTTGAAATGTTTGATAAGAAACTATTCCTTGCTTCCAGGCTTGCAGTTTCCCTTATTTTTCTCCCTCTTCGAAAGATTTAAGAGCAGTAAGGATTTTAAATACATCCACATAATGCAGTTTCAGACACCAAACAGGATTAACACCCGACTCCAGAAAAGGAGAGGAAGTCAGATTACTTGTCAAAATTAAATTTGCCTTTGGATGCCATTACTTTCTACATTAAAAAGCTCTGGGGATTAGGAGATAAAAGAGCTAAATCCAATCTGGAGACAAGCGCAGAGGAAAATGTCAGCCTGCCAGTAATCCAGGCTCTTTTCTTTAATAGGATCCTACTGAAGTCAAAGAAAGTGAGAATAATTATTTAATTCCATTTTGGAGTCTGGCTTCTTTATCGACCCGGCTCAGCATCGCTGTTTTAGTGGTAAATCAACTGGTGGCATGGATTTCACAGCTCCCATCAGCTCCACGAGCTGTTTGCTTTACCCTCTGTGCAAAACGGTCCCTGCGGGTCTTTGTGTCATCCACCGATGGATTTAACCACGACTAAACCATGCCCAGCCGAGGAGTGGGGAATCGTCCCCCACCATGGGAGGGTAATTCTTCACCATAGCCCATGACCAATAGTAAAAGTCCTCTCTTGGGTATTTTTTTCTTTTTTAAGGGTAATAAATAAAACCAGATATTATGCCAAAGCAGACACATGCCGATGCACATCCTTGTGCCATAACCATTGTAAAAGCCCAACCCTTTCCCTCTTCCAAAGACCCAGAGGGGCAGAGCCTTTTCCAGCAGATCCCCCTTCATCTTTCAAAGTACAGCCACACAGCCAAAATTACAGCCTGCCCCAAATATCCCAGCACCTAAAAGACTGTAACCATGGTTGCACAGTTCTCTGCAGCATGGTTATCCGCACAGACACCCATGTATTGACTCAGAGGATGATTAAATTCTCCAGCGCGGTACGAAAGACACGAGAAGCCTCGTGCCATCTGACACGCTGATGGATTCATGCCAAAGTTTTCTTTAAGCCAAGCACTAGACAAAGCTCTTTGGCTACTGCTGTGGATGGGAATTAGCAATCGATAAACATCAAAGTGCGTTAGGGTTTAGTGGGGAACCGCGCACGAGCGGGGCTGCGGGGCACGTGCTCTGGTTGCCAAACCCGGGCAGATCAGAAGGTGGGCTGTACTCGGTCTTGTTTAGTGTAGAGCCAGATGATCCCGGGAGTTCCGAGCCAGGCACGAAGCAAACGCTAGATATGAGAGCGTTATTTTCAACAGGAGAAGGAGAGCAGGCTTCTCTGGAGAGCCAGAGAGATCGTGCACCGCAGTTCAGCTGAACGCACATGTCAAACTGCAGGTCAAGATTATTTGTCAAGAATTATTTATCCAGAGGAGCTCTTCTGCTCTGAAAAGGAAACCAAAAATAGCCCTGGAAAGAAGCAATAGGGCTCTACCATCAAGTAGGGGAAACAAAGGCTCCAATAGACCCCATTGACTTTGGGGCTGGAAAATGCACCTCCTCATGTAGAGAGGGCGGCTGTGCAGCTTGTAGGCGATACAGAAGGTAAGTGAATGTCTAACAGGATGGGGAAAACTGCTTTTAAATCCTCCTATGCGTTTGCTAAGTACCTTTTCCTGCTGGTTCAGGCACATGTTGGTACACCAGAGGGGAATTGTACACCAGGATGCTTCAGTGGTGTCCCCAGCATCTGCACCAAAGCACCCTGCCCGGGGATGCAGGGATACAGGGATGATGCTGGTGATGCCGGGAAGTGGCTGTCCCTGGGGGCAGGGGTGACTGTCATTTGCTGGTGTTGGCCAGGAGGTTGATGCTTCCCATGCACCAGCCACGAAAAGCACTTGCTACGGGGACATCCCCAGGGTCTGCGCAGGAGTGGGGCCACACTGAGACAACCCACACAGCTCCTTTTCTTCCTTTGGTTTTCCCAACATGATTTCTTCCAGCCAGCTGCCCGTGGATGCCTTGTTACTTACTGGCAGTTGGCAGCAAGAGGTAAGTGCTTGCATGGGGACATGGAGGGACCAAATGTAGGTCAGGAGCGATGCTTTGCTCCCCCCAGGAGCACCTGGCAGTGCTGCTGGCTGCCTGAGGGCACGAAGAAATGCAACCAACCCTCCACATCACCTCGATGCTCAGCAAAACCAGACTGCATGGACCACCCCCCCCCCCCCCTCCTTTCCAAAATTAAAGCCCTGCCTCTGTCCTTCAGATCTTGAATATCATGCACACGCAAGTGCAAGGGACAGCAAGGCCACTGCCACCAGCCTTGGCAGCCAGAGTCGTGCCCACATCTGCTGGAAGGGCCGGATTCTGCCACCCACCCCTCCTGCAGCCCGAAGCATGCCTGGGAGCGGTGCAGGTGGAGAGAGGCACCACTCGCTGCATTTGTTTCTCCTTTTGCAACCAAAGGGAGCATCTCAGATGTTTGAGCCTGGGGCTGTGTTAATTTGTACAGATAACAAAGGGCAGTGAGGGGAAAAAAACTGCAGCGAAGCTGGCCAAGTGGATGCACTGGAGGGGTTTCTGGAACTGGCAACGTGGGTTTAATGACAGAGAAAACTGGGTGACGTGGTCCTACTGGGATGCCATGGCCAGTGCCCGTGCCAGCCCTGCCCTTCCTGCCTTGGCACAGGGAAGGGGGCCCTTCACGCCTGATGCGTGGCTTTCTTTTGATTAAAATAGATGTCGGGTAGGGAAATATAACATTTTCCTTCAGTAATTCATCCCCATGGCTGCCCTATTTTGTTATTTTAATTAAAGCCAGCCCCAGCCACACTTTGGATGTTTGCAGCGATTACTATTAAATCAAGCTCAGGCCTTGGGGAATGGCCTCTCTTTTGGGTTTTTTTTGGGTTTTTACTGCAAAAAACAACAGGGGCTGAGGCTGAATGTGTAACAAGGGCGATACAGCTGCCAATGCAGAGACCTCAGGCTTCGTTAGGGAAGATTTTAGCTCAGTTTACTGAGTTCCCGCTGCCTTTGCTCATCAGTTGGAGAGAGACCGTCAGGTCCAGGGCTCTGATGGCAAATGGGAGAACCAGCTGCTGTCGGAGGCAGGACCCTGGGTGGGAGCATCTCCCCTGGTGAGCAGCTCACAGGTTCCTCCAGGATGCAGGGGAGGCAATGGGGTTGTCTTGCCCCAAAACTCATCTCTGGGGCTCCCCATGGCTGAATTTTTCACCCAGGTATCTCGACTTGAGGTTTCTTTACAGAACAGCCAGCTCTTTATTCTAAGTGTCTCTCTGTAAACCCGACTCTGACCCCTCATCTTGCACACACAGAGCAAAAGATGGTCCCAGACCCTATCACGCAGGGAGGCGAGGGAGCTGGGAGCTCCGCTACCTGCCCCAGGGAGATGATGCCAGACCTGGCTCTGGCCGTCCCTCTCTCCCAGCATGTGCCCATCCTTATAACTGGAATTTTCCTTAATGCCTAACCTGAACCTTCCTTTCTTCAAGGTTAGATGATCTACCCAGAGCTGCTTGGATCATTGTCAGTGTTTTAATCATGAGCGATAAGATATTCAGCGTTTTTCTTAAACCTGCAGCTTCAAGGCTAGGTGCTTACTTGGGAATCACACATTTTACTTTAAAAAAAAGCTTCTGTTGCTACCCTTTATAGTGCCAGAGCAAAGGTGGAAAAACATGATCTGTGCACTAGCTAATGGCTCAGAAACAAAGGAAGGAAAGAAAAGAACCAGAGAAGAATTTGCTAAATCTGATTTTTTAACACAATTGCAAGTTTTTCTTGTGCCTGATTCAGGGTATTTCTAAGCAGCAGCACAACAGGGCTTGGTATCTGTGGGAACCAGTGGTGCCCAGAGGTGACTGTGCTGTCAGGGTACAGCTTCATCATTGCCATAACCTCAGCTTCCCCCCCAGGTGCTTCTCAGCGGGGAGCGATTCCTGGAGGTGCCCAGGGCATGAGCCACCTCCGCTGCCCTCCTGACCATCACCCCTTCATGTCACCACCCCTCCCTGCAAACCCCAGAGGACTCAGCCCATTTTAACAGCCTGGCCACCCCCAAGGAGGTGGCAGCTGAGCCCTCACCCCCACATCTGCCAAGGAGAGGAGCGTGGTGGGGCTCCAGCTGCAACCAGGCTGGGAGGACCTCATCACCCGGGGCATAAAACTTGAACTAAACACCAAAGCCACTGGCCGAAGGCTAAAGCCACACAGGAATGTGCACGTGCGTGAATGTAAAACTCCCCGAAGGTGGCAGGTACCTTCTTTTGACATTGCAGACAGGCACGTCTTCTGCGGCACAGGAGGATGCTCGGCGCTTCGCTGCAGCACGGAGGCAAGCGCACCAGCCAAGGGGGAGCGAAAGGGAGGCAGCACTGCCAGCTCCGGCTATCTGAGCAGAAGCAGATGGAAGAAACAGGAGGAAATATTGAAGAATGAGTCAAGAATGTGATTTTGAACTGAGGGAAAATGGTTCTTTCCAAAAGTTTAAAAAAAAAAAAAAAAAAAGGTAATCTTGTCAACAAATCCCTGAGATCGTGGTGACCACAAGCCCTTGCAGGGACACCTGAAATTGTCCCAGCTTTTTGCTAGAACCAAGCTGCAGTTATATGCTATTGTGCTGAAAGCACACATGGAAGGAAAAGCAATGAAAATCTTGGGCTGTGCAGGCAGAAGCAGAATTTCTCATCCCATACAGCCCTCAACGCCTTTAGCAAAAGTGCCCATGAGGGCACACATCCAGCCGCTGGATATCTGCCTCACCTTGACCCCTAGAAAATAAGACAGTGTATACAAAGACAGAAGTTGATGTCTGAATATCAAGACCTTAGAGAAACAGAAGCCAAGTTTAAATGCCAAGCAAAGAATGAAAAGGTTTCAGCAACAACCTTAGCCTCTAAGAGGAGGGACCACAATGCTTGCACTAACCTAGAAGCACAGAAAAACCTAAAAGCTGCTTTCAGCCCCTGAGACTTGCACAGCTTCCTTGGTAATGACTTGGTACTTAATTAATAGTCATTAAAGTTACTCATCACACCTGACTCAGGCTTGCAGAGGTTTCTGCAATGGAAGGTGGTTTAACCCCATTCCTCCCAGGGTCTCTGAGCTGCTCCCTGCCCTCACCAACCCCTGGTGCTTGCCTCTCAAGGCATCCCGTGCACCTTAGGGTGCTGCACATCAGCATCAGGCTGCTCCCAGAAGCTTGGGAAGGCTGGGGCTGATCTGGGTCCTACCCCATGTCTCGATGCCATATCTGAAACATCAGACCATGGATGTGATTGATGCAATCATTTTTACCAACAGCCATGTTTCTGCTCACGTCTTTTCACTGCATCACACCCAGAGCTGCAACCAGGCTGCAAATGCTGTGGGCTTGCAATAAAACACCCTGCACCAAAGAACTTACTGAACTGACCTTCTCAGAGTTTAAGGGCGAAGGGATGCATCATGCACATCAGCACAGCTTTACGTGAGCACTACAGAGATGCTTGAGAATAAATTAAATGCCTCTGACTCCCCTTAGGAAGACGAATCGATCTCATTTGCACGTCTCACCCACAACTCTCAAAGTGCTGATGCTGGGAGAAGAAAGTTCTCTGTTTTTTCTTTTTTCTCTCATTGTCTGTCCTCACAGACACCTCTCCCTTGAACAGCCACATGCCAACACCACGCTGGGAGGATGGAGCTGAATCAGACCCCGGGGAGGAGGACGGGCACCTGCACACATTCGACTGCCTTCTTGAGGTGCTGCTTCATGCACAAGCTTTGCTGCTGCTGCTGCTCCCTCCGCACTGCCATCCCCAGCATCCAAGGGCTGGAGGCTCTTGCTCATGGACTGTCCCCACTGGGTCCCATCCTTCCAGGGGGTTAAGAGGATTCAGCAATCATAAAACACAGCTCCCTGTTGGTAAATTTGTACGTTCTTGACAACAACATGGCAGGAATTGGCAATCCTGGTTAAATTAGCACTGGGGCATCACTGACTTGTGGAAGGGGCTTTCAGTACTGGGTATTTCAGTATCTCCATACCTACCACATCAGCCACTCGAAAAACAAGTTCTGCCAAAGACTTTGCAGGAACTCGGTGTGGTTTATTGCAAAGGAATCAGACTTGCATTACAAAGGCCAGCAAGGTGCTACCTTCTCCTCATGCTAAGATGAGCTACAAACCCAAGCTGACTGGAAGCCTAAAATATTAATTGATCAGCCTACTTCTGCTGGCCACGCAGAAGTAATTGCAACGGAGTAAAACAAAGATCCGTTTATATCTCTCATGGAGTATTTCTCCCCAAAGGAAATTAGCACCTCTCTCCTAAATAGGGACTGTATGATTTTTGGTTTCTTTTTGTATGCTTGACACACTTTTTTTTCCTCTTTCTCTCATCCTAAAACGAGCACACCTGCTGGGTAAACAGAAATGCAGGAGAAATGCTAAAGAACGGGAAGGAACATAAATCACAAGTTCTTATCACACATACTAGAGAAACTCCGGGGCGATACAGCTCTCCGGTTACCCACGGAAGAAATCTGTAGGTGCAACCATGCGCGTGTGCAGAAGAAAGCTGAGACTCTGCTATGTAGGTCAGGATGCATGCCCGTGAGCCTCAGCAAGCAGCTGAGGTACCCACCGAAGATGGAGATAGAAGTGAGTGACAGCTGCCTACATCTGTGTGTGCCCATGGGACTGCCAGCGAGGGAACCCAACACCCAACTGGCGCTGGGTGTGGAGGTAAGAGAAGAGACCGGTGGAGGGGAGGATGCTCTCATCCTTGGAGGAGATGAACATGATCGTAGCCCCTGGGCACGGTTCGGGGATTTCATCCTGATCGCTCACGTTATTACTTGTCTACTTCCAAACTGAAACACGGTTTACTGTCAGAAAATCTTTGGTCATAAATTGATGAGGTCTAAATTAATTGGAGCCAGCTGGGAAAGGACTCTGGAGCCCTCTGTGTGTTTTTTTTTTTTTTTTTCCATAAAAATATCTGGTTGCAGCACAGCTGGAACAGCCTGAACATGAAGCAGCTCCTTGGGACTGCAAAACCGGGCAAGAAGCATCCAAAGGAATGTGTGATATGAGCAGGGTGCATTTTTTGACAGTGAAACTACTTTTTAGAAGTGAGAATGAGACATGACTTGGTGCCTTTCTCCTCACAAGCTCAAGGCTCCGGGCATGCTCCCCAGCTATCACCAACACCCACCTACATTCCCATTTAACCCTGAGCAGCAGAGGGGTGCATTTACATGTGACTTTCCATGGAAAGAATATTTACATGCAATGCATAAAAAAATGATGATATAGTAGCAGCTTTATGGGCTTGGCTCGCTGGTACGGGGTAGGAGGAAGCCTGCAAACCCCAGCGTTCATTAGGAGCCACACATCCTTGGCTCTTGTACGTAATAGTCTGCTCCTAATGAAGCTTGAACTGAAGCCAGTGAAGTTGTATGAATGTCAGGGAGAGGAAAAAAAAAAACACCCAGGCCTTGTGCTTTAAGTCTGCATTAAATCTTGCCTGCTGAATAGACATTAAATATTACAGCTCATTTTGCACCTGTGGGTGATGAGAGGCAGTGACGCTGAATGTAGCTCCTGCTGTATTTCACATTTAGACCTGGCACACTGGGTATCCAGGAGAAATGTATTGGAAAATATAGCTCTGTACACGTTGTTAAACGTGATATATATTGTACCAAATTCTTCAATAGTTTGGCAGAGTCTGTGGAACCACTGTGATGAGGAGGAGGAGGAGAAGGATCCTTCACATAAAACCACTAGATTGTGAACGTGGACTTTATCCACTAAACTTGACTGCTATTTATCAGACTAGATCTGGCAGCTCTGAGAGCGATTTGGAAACAGCAAATCACTTAGCACATCACCTCCAAAACTGAACTAAATAAAACCCCAAGGAATAACCCAGCCCACGGTCACTGTTTCCATCAAGCTCCTTGCTCTTGACATGTTTTTATCTGCAGTTATATTACAGTGGTGCTACAGCAGTACCTGTCCCATTTTTAAGTCTATGAACTGTAGAGATAGATGCTGCAGTTTTAGACTTTTCATTTCCCCCTCTGAACACCAGTAGAAAGGAAGGTGCAATGTTCTCTGAGATATGAGGGGAGAAAGAGTACTTCATAGGGCTGCTTATCTATTCCTACACACACACACGCTCACAGCTGACAGTCGCTGGATCTTGCTCCACAACCCTTTTTCCATCATTCCTTGACGATGGGGAATATCTACTGTGGCTTTCAAGGGGTTAAACAGAATTTCAGAGTGGAAATATTTTTTTTATATTTTATAGCTTAACAGAGAATTTAATTGTAAGCAAAACTTAGATGGACTCAGGTCGTTCCTGGGGCTTGATCAGACACAACTGAAATCATTAAGAGCTTTGCCAGTGACTTTATCAGGTGCTTTATTCAATTCCTGACTGATCCAGTAAGAGCTGGCTTTGCTCCTATTAATTACTGATCCTGCCTTGGCACCACCTCGCACTTGAGGGGTCCGTGGTGGTTTTGAAGAGTAGTTTCCCATGCTGCCACCCAGGAGCTGAGCAGGATTTGGGGGCCCTGGAGCAGGGGTGCTGCACTGGGGTTTGCTTTTCCCTTGCTTTCGACAGGAGCGGCCCCATAAAGGCAAGATACAAGAGCCCCAAGTTCACACTGACCCGTTTGCTCATCAGGTGAAGAGCAGCGCCATGCATCATCCTCTGTGACAAACAGATTTTCCCCAAGAATCCCATAAAGGACTTGGAAAGGACATTTATGGCTTCATAAAGCACTTTGCTAACGACTTGCTTTACCACTGCTAAATCAACTGCAATCATTTAGCGCTGTCCTCTTGTAACTTTCCACATTTGGTCTACAGGGGAAAAGAAAAAAAAAAAAAAGAGTGCTGACATTTGCAAAATACATCTCAACCCATATTAGATGGTGTTAATTAAAATGACTTGCTGGGTAATGAGCTAAGAAAAAAAAAAAGAAATCAATCAGAGTCTTAGCCCAATTAAATCCAGCTCGCCCTGCTCTGCACCGGCGTGGGCAGCACCAGCAGCTCCAGCCCTCCTGTGCACTTTCCTTCGACAGATAATCCTCTCCGCACACTGTGTCCTTCATCCCTCCAACACGATATGATGGGGCTCTGTCGTGGTTTGCACCACACAGCTGCTCACTCACCCTCCCCCCTCTAGGGGAAAGGGGAGAGACTTAAAGACGTGAAGGGAAAAGAGACTCGTGGGGTGAGATGAGAACAATTTAATAACTAAGCTACAATAATATTGGAAATAATTATAATGATGATAATAATAGTAATATAGACAAACGAGTGACATTGCTCACCACCCGATGACCAAGGCTCAGCCCAATCCCGGAGCAAGGAGAGTCCTGAAACTGCAATCCCAGAGTGGAGATAAGAGCCCGAGTGTTCGAGAGAGCGAGACAACCCTGAGAGAGGGGGACCCAGAGGGAGACAACCCGGAGCAAGAGAGAGAACTTCTGGGCAGAACCTCCCAAATCACTGGGCACAACGTGTATTCCACCATATGGAATAGACCATTGGCCAATTTGTGTCTCAATCCTAAACCTAAGGTCAAATCTAGGCTACTAACTGGGGCTGTGCCCCCTCCCAGCAGCCTATTTCCATCATTGCTGGAGACCAAATGCTGGTTGTGGAGGCTGCCCACTGTCCCGTCTCACCCCAGCTCCACTCACAGCAGACACTCCAAGACCTGGCTGCGATCAATACGGGCAGATAACTCAAAAGATGTTCCAAGAACAGGAAGAAAAAAAAAAAAAAAAGGCAATGAGAAGGAAAAAAAAAAAAGCAATATGACTGAAATACATTGTTCCATCCCCAAATGCTTGGGCTGGAGTGCAGACGAACAGCGAGGTGAACGTTTTATAACATCATTGCAGGCACTCTGTGTATGTGAAAACTGAATTACAGGGTGCAATGGAACCACATCTCAAAGGGAAGAATTTCAACGCTCTATTGCAGAGCGAAGCTTGGCTGTGTATTCTCTAAGCATTTTGCAGCTTCTGCTCCAAAATTCATGTAAACATCTACCTTAGTTTAAGTGCTTCCTAAATACCGGTGCTTTACAGAGCAGGGACCTGTTTCAGAAAATGCAGTACAAGGCTTCTGCCTTCTAAAGCTCCTATTAAGTGTCAGAACAAAATGGGCAAAACTTGCTGGTAAAAGCAGCCTGGCTGACAGCTCTGGAGAGAAGTGGCCTTTATTCATCTCCTGAACAGGTACATTCAGGCAAGCAGCGATAAGAGCTCTCTGCTTTTCCCAGCCCAGCCCTGGAGGACAATATGCAGGGATACAAAGGAAGTTTAGTCTTGTGGGCTCGCCACCAAATCCATACAGTGCATCATAAATAATGGTAATGGTCCTTTTTCATTGATTCTCTCCTGAGGCTGCCATCTGAGTTACCAGCCTGGGGAATTGCAGTGGGGGCTTGGGGCCAAGAGCCCGTAGCCAAAGCTCAGCGGGGCTGAGCCAGGGTCTCCCAGCAGTCATGAATTTGAGTTAATTCCCTCTCAATTTGGGTTTGGCTTTGAAGCAATTCTGCAGAAACCATTAAGCGATGTGTCCCACACTGGGTCCAGAACATTCACATTTCACCATTTTAACTGTGTTTCTAAGAGAAGTGGGGAAAGAAAAAAAAGAACCAGAAGATGCACAGTTTTTTTTTTTCCTCTCTCTAGCTCTCATTTCTCCTTGTATATTCCAACACACCACAGAGCTAACACACCTTTCAAATTTTTAAATAAATAAGTTATTACTGCACAAGCATCAGAGAGCCTCCCCAATCTCCTCCCCCTGTTCTCTCTTCCCCAGCTGTGTTTCTCCTGCGCACAATGGGAGCCGGGGCAGAGCCGACCAAAATCAGCGGGAGGCTAAATAGGGAGAGGGAAGAGCATCTTCTGTTCCCAGTGCCCATGGGAGAGAGCTCTCCTCCCATCTTACGCTCACTCCCATTATTCTGCCATTAACAAAGAACCACAGCTGCGATGACTATGGAGGAGGAGAAGCCCTGGATGGGGCTCAATAAGAAACTCTTTGCTGCTGCTCACACACACAGAGCAAAGGAGAGGAGAAAATTCCTACTTGTTGCCAGCAGCAAAGCAGGGACCATCAAGGGGACCCAGGATTTTGGCTGTCAGCCTTCAGGCTGTTCACCAGCAACAACTGGCATCATGGCACGGAGCCTTTCCCTCCTAACGTGGACCTAAATGATTGATAAGCGCTGTCAGAAAAGGTTTGAATGAAGGCAACTGCACCAACAAGCCCTAAGTAGAGGCTTTTATTTATTCCAACAAAGCCCCTGGTGCGTAACCCTGTAAATCAGAAGGATGGTCACATATGCACTTCAGATTTAATTTGCTTAAATAATGTATTGTTAGAAAGGATGAGAGCTGGGGAAGTGCTCCGGCAAGTCTGTTCGTGGTGATATACTGAAGGCAGCTCCGAAATGTCATCACTGCCATACAGCTCTTGGGAGGACAGGGCAGATCATCGATCCAGATTTGAGCCTATGTAAAAACCAGATCATGTGCAAGAACACATGGAGCGAGTTGTTATGAAAACCCCTCCGCCTCCCCGCCGACAGTGACAAATATCCCTGAATTTTCCCCAACGAGTGATGGGAGTGCCAGCCTTCGCTCCGGGGAAGGCAGAGCCAGAGAGACAAGTGGGATGGCAGATCAGGAGTGAAGGGGATGGGGTTTTTATAAAGCAGGGGGGGTCTAGCCAAGCAGGGATGAAGTGTTTTGACAAAACTGAATGCCTACACAGGGCTGGGAGAGCTCTGGTACTGCAGCCACAGGCTGGAGCGTGCGCTGGCAGCCAACGATGGATGCAACCCCCCCTCCCCGAAATATCACAGCCCATCAAGACGGGAGCGGGTTCGGTCTTCACACCTCGGGAGGGCTGAAGCATCTCCCCCACACTTTCACAGCCAGCAAAAGTGTTTGCATTTTCTTAAAGGAAGACACTAAGCAAACAAATGGGAGCATAAGCTATTCATCACTGTCTGAAAATTATTCTCTCCGACTGCTATGAAGTTCAAAGGGTAAAATATAGAAGCGGGCATGCTCGGCTGCACCTGAGCTGCTTGCAGAATAGCTCTGCTCTCGAGGTGCGGGTGCATTTTTAATTATCTGCGTTGAGAGCGCGTGTTTTGGTAACTAGAATAAAGATTGGAGGATAAATAGAAATCCTTTTTCAGAATGAATTTTTGCAGAAATCAAGCCAAGGTTTGTGTACACCATCACTTTTATATGCAGACTTGAAAGACTCCAGATCTCACACAGGGACATTTGCTGAAGGGAGATGGGAGCTCCTGACTCAGAGCAGGCACTAGTAAGAGCCTAGTTTTCAATTTTGTCCAAAAAGTAACACAATCCAGTTCTCCATCCCCCAAAAGCACTAGGCACCAATGCCAGGAGCAACAGGGAGACTTCAGCATCGAACTAGCATTGAGGGGGGAGGGAATCATCCTTCTTCCTTGTAAACTTGGCAGGACTCCTTTAGGAAAAAGCAAATAAAAAAAAATGCCTGTGTCATTAATAAAACATACGGGTTAATGAAATCGTCAACAGAGCTATAGATGCCAGAGGAACCTGTTGCCTTCAGAAAACACTTATCAGCCTCTCTGTGGGTAGGAAGCCTTATTTTCCCCCTTCTTCATAAACTACCAAAGATGATGGGATGCAGAATAAGTGATGAATGAAAGGTCTTAATTAAATGCAAACAGAGAGGGACTTGGGGCCCTGTATTTTAATTCAGTCTTCTGACAGCGCTCCATAAGCCTGAGGACAGCATCTTACTCACATTTTGTGACGCAAATGAAGCGCTGCACCAGCACCCTTCACCCCCAACAGAAAAGATGGGAGAGGTGAAACCTTGGGAAAAAACACCTCTGAGTTAAACCCATCTGGGGTTGACTTGAATAGCTGCTCCCTGCCTCTGGGATGGGAAAGGCAAAAAGAAAAGGAGCAGCCACTGGGGTGGGACCCTCCCACTACAGACACGCTCCAGGCAATTAACACATTAGCACAGTGATGCTGCAGAGCTGTCTCCCAAAGCAGCATTTCACCTTCGGTCCACATCACCGTACAGCACCGGGAGAGAACTGAAAAAGCTGTGGGCTTGTTCTTCTTTCCTTTCTCCCCTAGTCCTTCCAGATCTAATAAACAGGGCTAATAGACAGCTACATCCAGAGATTTACTGCCTTTAAGCCTGACACGAGGATCCCGAGATGGAGCCCTTAAGCGCTGATTTGTATTCAGCACTGCCGTCAGCCCGGGGAGCGATGCCAGCCACGGCACTGAAATTCCCGATTTCACAGCGGAGGACTTAAAAGGCTACAGGCACAGTGTCATCAGCGATGGCTTGAACTCGTTCATGAGGTTTTTAATAAGACTTCCAAGATCTCCATTTGGGTTATGGGAGGATTTATGGGTTTAGAGAAGAGCAGTTCTCAATACATCTTATCAGCAGTTCCAGCTGGAGGAGAATAACCCTTTGGGAGACAAGTGACAGGGGCTGGTGACAAGGGAGCTCACTCCTGCAGCTGGGCACGCTCCCATTTCCGAGTCCCCATCGGGACCCGAACAAGTCTCCTCTTTCCCAGCCCAGCCTGGATACTGGAGAAAGGGTGACAAGGCAGGATGCTCATTCACAGCCTGCTTTGTGTTCTTGCTTGCTCCTGGTATGTTGAACCTTGAGGCATTTCAAGAAGTCATTTTCAAGCCTTTCTTCAGCTGTCCCACCAGGAAGCAGAACCTCTCCTCTCCCCTACAACCCCAGCAGCTCACTGATTTTGGGGAGGATCTCACAGAGCAATAAATATCAGAAGGCTTTTGCAGAATTGGGGATAATTAGGGGTGATACAACAGACAGAATCCGAGGCCCCATCAAAGGAAGGGCAGGTACCATTTGCATCCCAGCATGAACCCATCTCACATGTCCTCCCTGGAGGCTGGGCCACTGGTGTCCCTGTCACTGCTCAACGAACGCAGCCCATCGTGCTCCATCATCAATATTAATCAGCTCATTAACAAAGGCATGTCAAACCAATCCCAGGGATAGGGGGAGGGGAAGGAAAGTAAAAGGGATGAAATCAGCAAAACAATCTATCTTTGAGATTTTTAAGCTTTTCACTATAGATATCTTTCTTCCACCCGGAGTCAGGCAGAGCAGGGAGGGGGTGAGACCTGTGCAGTTAAACAAATCAATTGATGAATTTTCTCCGTGACAGTCAGGGGCTGAGTCCTGGGCTAATCGTAAAAAGGCACTGCCAGAGGATTTTAATAAATCCCTTTAATTAAGAGATATGTTTTAGGATTAAATTATGATGAAAACTATAAATCCTTTCCCACTGAATGGAGTTCAGCATGCACAGAAGGAAAAGGGCATTTCTCTTCTTTTATCTTTCTGGGTTTTCTACCCCTTAATACAATAGGATTCAAACAATTCATTATCAAACAATACAGGAAGCCACGCCATTCACCACCCTGCAATTCAGCCTTTTAAATTTGTGGGATTTAACCTTGTGCTAACTAATCCTGTGCTAGCAGAATGGTTTAACTTCTTTCTTTTGTCAACATCAGTATGTGGATCAGCCTTTTTCTCAGCACAAATCCAAAACACAGCCTCACACTAGCTACTACGAAGAAAGTTAACTCTGTCCCAGACAAAACGAGGACACAATGACACCAAGACCTGCTCAGCCCTGGCTTTGGCAGGATGAGATCAGTGTCCTGCTCCTGCCCTCGCATCCATCCCTGGGCACAGAGCAGGCACTTGCCCGTTCCCCAGTAGATGGCTTCTTGAAATGAGAAACATCCCTGTGAGACCAAGCTCAGCACTGTGCAAAGTCCCACGGGAAAAGAGAACTGCTATCAAGCAGGAACATGCAGGTGGAGCAAGAAAAATCCCCAGTTTGAGCAGACCCAAAGGCAGGGCGGAGAGGAGCTCCTTGCTGGAGATGGGTGGTTTGTTTAGAAGGGGGCTGGTAGGGAGATAAGAATCACAGGAGGCACAGAGGAGGGAAAGGGGCATCCTGCTGGGATGCTCACACCCCCCTTCCCTTGTGTCTGTGCCACAGGGGCTCTGCTGGGGCTGTTTCTCGATTGCTGGTTTATCTTGTACATTGAGTGCAGAGCTTACACAGTTCAGTACAGGGAAACCTTGCACCAGAGCAGCTGAGAGTAGGAAAGAATGGAGTTGCATGAAAACAGTTTGTAAGAAAAAAAAAAAAAGTATACAATGTGCACAAAGCTTTACCTGCTTGATAGGTTGCTTTGTCCATAATTTCATTGTATAATGCAAGAGCTGTCTTAATGCAGCACAGAGTCAATAAGGATAGGAGAGAAACTTAACAAGAGGGATTGTTCCCCAACCTCTGCTAACAGAGGCTCTTTGTTAGCGTATTTACCTTGCTCTGCCATCATTAGATTTGCTGCATAAATTAGAACTGTTCATTTTCTTCTCCCAGCCAGCTCGCCTCCTCCGTCAGGACACCAGTGCAAACAGCTCAGGGTTCCAGGCCATTGTAAGATCTTTTTCCAACAAGGCTGACAGTAATCTCAGGAAGAAAGAGAGAAAACAAAACAAAGCAAAAAATCCAATTGGAACCACTGCAGAAAGGTCATAAACAAGGTGAAGGAAACACACAAGTGAAATAATACGGTATTGAGAAAAAAAAAAGGACTAAAAATAGGAACTTTCTTAATACTAGCTCCCCTGGTGCTACAGGAGGAGCAGCACCCTGCTGCTATTTCTGAAATCCACAGAGGCTGCACCAGGACCAACAATAGAACTTATCATACATTGACTACTTTCACTTTTAAAAATGTTGCTCCATCAGTAAGCAATTTACCCCCAAATCAAGCAGCATTTTTTCTTATGGATCTCCTTCAGAGAGAAAGTATTTTGGGATCAACAGATCCACAGAAACCCTTCGTGTTCTTTTGAAAATATCTATTGTTCTAATTAAAAACCCAAATCACAATAAGATTTTTCAGCTTCCAGATGCTACCAGCACTAAACCCTCCAGCTTACCTCCACTTGGCTTCAAAGGAGAAGCACACACAAGGAAAGCAGCTTCTAGGTCCTTCTCAGTTTGCAAAAAAGAAGAAGAGCCCCCCCAGCTGCTGGCTTTTTATGGGGCAAAAGCAATCAGGAGCCTCACCTGGTGCAAGCCCGGTTCACTACCATGTGTCTCAGAATTAACCCTCTCAAATCTTGATAAATAACGTAAGGCTGAATACTTTTTGAAAGACACAGGCAGCCCTGAGATCTTCCACCCTGGAAGGATTTTCTGGGGCTTTTTATGTATTTTTACTACAAGCATCACCACTCACAGAGCAGGTGATACTGCTTTGCACAGGGGCATTCAGCAATGTCCCCTTGGGGTGGTGTGGAGATATCTGACCTCTTTACTGCCCAGCAGCCCAGTTATCCTGTGCTTCTCTGTTTCTGGCAACATGCAAAAACCTACAGGAATGACAAGGAATGCAAAGGTGAGAGAAAGAGGAAGAGAAGCTGCTGCTTAGCCACTCCTTAGTGGAACAGAAGGTCATAAATTTCCCAATTAAAATTCTCTTGAAAGAAGGCAATTGATGAAACATAACTTATCACAGGTAAAACACAATTGTTTTCAATAATTAATATACAAGACACCTTTAGGAAAGGCAGAGGTCCTGCGGAGTGGAAGGTGCAATTATTGTTTCATTAAAGATTGATTACCTGTGTGGCCAGTCATTTGAATAACAGCTCTGCTGACACCTTAAATTGAATGATAAATGAGGTTGGGTCCACTGCTGTGACTTGAGGCACAAGTTGACGCATGACTGCGAGCGAGAAACAGCAGCATCCTTCCAGCCCAAAAGGTCACCTGAAATATTAAAGAGCTGAAGATCAAGTAACTATGAAGAAGGTCAAACCCAGTGTTATGGTGACAGGACTGGAATTAATTGAGTGATAATTGCCCTACATTTATGCCTTTTGTTGTTGTTGTTTTTGTTGTGAAAGGAATCCAAAGGGATGGTGAAGGGCAAGGTGTGTGTGACCAGCCACAGCAGAGCAGTTTTTCTGTGCAGAGGGAAAAGGAAGATACCTACTTTAGATGACATTTAGATGACAGGAGCCATCAAGGCTCAGGTGGTTGCCACCACAGTAGTGTCATCTGCTTGTGGGAAAAGTGCCATGAAATCTCTAGGAGGGAGAGGAACCATCTCTATCCCATTAGCAGAACCCGTGGGTCATCCTCCCCTCTCGCTGTTGAGCAGGACCAGACATTTGGGGCAGGCTCCCCTGGGGAGGGCAGGAACGTGGTGGCATTTCTGAGGCTGCAGCAAAGGCTCAGGACAGCAACCCCTGCCCACGGTGCTCATCAAATCCTCCATGGGCAGGTCCTCCCACACCCGAATGAGGAGCCTGGTGGGATGCACATCATTCCCACTTGCAGACAGTGCTGGGCGAGGCAGATCCAGCCCAGCCTGGGGGTTTGCAGGAGGAGATGGAGCCTTCGGTTCGCTTCCAGCAGCCATCGGCAGCCACCTCCGCAGTCAGTGCACACCCCTGTGCCTCCAACTCCCCTCTGAGGAAGCATGAAAGGAAAGCATCCAAAGCACATCGTCTCGGGCAACAGAGAGGGGGGACACATTTGTTCCATGGGGAACCATCGGTGAATCTTCCCCCCGTGACATTTTGGCTGTAACATCCTTGGGTTGTTGTGGCTGGAAGAAGCAGAGTGGGGGGTCCCCTCTTCTCAATGGGGAGCAGGCAAACACCAGCGTCCTGCAGCCAGCAGAGTTTGCAAGGCGGGAGTTACAGTAAGAATGAACAAATATATGTTGGAAGTAAATGCCTTAATTATATTCATGATCGGTTTTGCCCTAGACTACAGCGCTAAGGAGACCCTCTTCTATCAAAGTCAATTAAATGGTTGCTTTCTCCTCAAACCCAGCAATAAAACAAGAGCTGTACATATCCATTAAACTGCAGTACACATCCATTAAACTTGCTTTTGCTGCTGCAGTTCATTTACTGCCAGGTTTGGACTCGATTCTGATCTCGTTTACGTGAGTTTTACCCTGGTGTAGTAGCACAGACTCCGCACAGCGAGGCCAGCGGATTTACTCCAGCTCGGTACAGATACTGACACAGTTACAAAGGGGATGAGACAGATACCTTCATTTCAAAGACCTGCAAATAATCTTAGTTCATCAATAAACCCGAGAGATTAATGGTTTGCTTAACAGCCAGGTTATTCTATGCACACACACAGATCTATGTGCAACACTTGGAAACAAATTTCTTCTGGACGTAGGCAAGCTTTCTCCCTGCAAACACCTTCAGGATGTTTGTGCAGAAGATGAGTGCTGTCTGCACGTTCCTCCTGTCCCCCAAATCCTGGGAAATAGAGGAGGAGGTGACATAGGGGAGGGTGCTGGGGCTGGCTGGGCTGTCTGCACAAAGCTGATCTCCCTGTGCATAATGAGCTTCATTCCCAAGTTAATGGCAGAGAAATCCTGAGCTGGGAACCTGCAGGTTCCAGCTACACTCAGTTGTCAAATTAAGTCACTTAAGAAGAACTAAAGTTTTTTCCCCCCTCGTACGAAACTTGGCTGAGAGTTTGCTTGAGTCAAGGGGAGTAATGCCCTTAAGTCTGGGACTGAGCTTCAACCTCTGTGTCTTATCAAGCACAAGAGCTTTACTGGATCTTACACCCTGCTGTCAGCCACACCAATCCTTTAAAAATAAACCTTCGGAAGAGCTTCTTGAGCCTCTCCCCTTTACCAATACTGAAATCCCTGTCCTGCTTCCATCCTCCCAGAGCTCTGGTACTGCCCTGGGCATAGTAAATGTACGTTCCCTCCCGTGTGTCCAGGTTTTATCATACAGACAATGTTGGGATGATGCTGGGATGGCAGACGCGGCTCAGCCACCAGGCATGGACCGTGGCGCATCCAGAAAGTTTAACTTTCTGTAACTACAGTTGGTATTTCAAAGAGCTCGTGGGGAATCTGCTCATGCAGTGCAAGACAAGGTGTTGAAATTACCAGCACTTGAAAGATGCTCTTGCTTTCTTGAGATTTCCCTAAGAAGTCTCACCGCAGTTTTCTTAAAAGGAGCTGAAGATAAGAGGGAAACGGCAGAAGGGTAGGGAAGGGAAAGAAGAAATCCCCACAGTCAGGCGGGGGGACACTTCCACAACCACCTGAACGTGTTAAAACCTTGTGTCCTGGTGGCTTTCATACAAAGTTGGGCAGATGCCTTTGAAAAGAAGATCCATACATCCCAGCCAGCACCAATACCTCCATCCCTTTGCCTCTCTGGAGACTGTCTGTTACCCGCCGTGTTTCTCAGTCCCCTGCTCCGAGGAGCTGTAGGTGCACAGAAAGAAACGCACACGTGAGGACAGGCACCAGGGAGTCCTTACTTTGGGGTGATGTGCTCGATGTGCCATTGGGGTGACCCGAGGTTATGGCTTTCAGTTTGCCTTTAAAGCAGCTGCAGGCTGCTATAATGCTTGGTGGCAATAAGCAGGGCTGTAATGAACCTGAGGAAAAAGAAAAAGAAAAGGTCACCACGCCCTTGTCTATTAACACGGCCCTTCAGAAGGACCCAGTGACTAATTAAAACTGTGGGCTTCACAGCCGGGAATACTAATCCTTACATCTGTACCGGCCTTAATTATCTACCTTTGTGTGCTTCTTCGTGAAGGGGAAAAACAACTCATATTCAATCTAATTGGTTTAATTTTTATAACTATGTTCCCCCCTGAGATCCATTTCTAAACCAATTTGGACTCTTATTTCAATATCCTTTTCTTATATCCTTATGATCATCTCATTCATTCTAATTTGGAAAAAGGCCCCATGAAAGAAACCAAAAAAGCCTGACTTTCTTTTGTTTTATGCAGTGCATGATGAGAATTTCCTGACAGCAAGATTTCTAGGTCTCCTCCTAAGCAATCCTTTTTCTTTTTTTACTCCTAGGCTAGGAATAAAAACTACATTTTTAAGAGAGAAGATGAATAACAGCAACGGCAATGCTCCAGTGTTTGTGGCGGAGTCATCTCAATTTTAAAATCAAGATAGGCTATTTTTGTACATGCAAAGTTCAGCTTCAAAGAGGAAAAAATTGCTTCACACACAGGAGGTCTGACTGGTCTCTCCCCACCTTCCAGCCTGTTAATTTTGGGCTCCCATTCTCCGAGCACTCCAAACCTTGCAGAAATTTCCCCCCCAAAACATGGAGTTTGCAAAGGATTTCAATCTTTCTCCTTTTCAGTTTGGACTTTAATTATTAAAGACAAAAGTGAAAAAAAAATAAAAAAGTGAGAGCTTTGAGATTTATAGCCTCCAATAAAGGCTCCGTACACAGTGATTTACACAGCCGCAGCACTGCTCTGACTCCAGCAAGAAAAATGTGTGGGGCTGTGTGATTTATGAACACCCACCTGGCATTTTCAAAATTCTTATAGCAGCAAACTATCGGGTCAATAACACCGTTAGTGATCACCACGGGGCGTTAGGTCAGGTAACAGATCCATAAAACACACTTTGCTGCTTGTTTTATTTACTTTTCTAAATCCCATCGCCAGCAACACGTAGCAAGGAGACCCTATGGGCCATAGGCACAGGGGATGTACCTGCGGATCCCTGATCACGACTTGTGTGTTCCTGCCTATCTGCATGAAAACCATCAAAACCAAATCTTTATTTTAGCTATTCCAGCTTCTCCATGGCTGCAGGTGCTGACCCTAGCCCCCAGACCCCCCAGCAGGTGGGGAGCTGGAGAATGATGCCAGAGAAACTAATTTTACAGAGGGCTTGGAGTGCCCAAGTCCCTTTAATCTTCCAGTCTCAACGCAGGATTCAATTCTTCTCTCTTCAGCCAGCTACAGGTAAAGCAACTAGTTTCAGGTGTGCTCAGGTCAGCAGGGATGGGAAAGCAGCTTCTGAAAGCAATTGGTCTCATCTGTCTGAGGAGATTGCAAACACACTCTGGTACCTGATGCCAATGCCAAAAAGGATGTATTCCCTTTTTAATCAGTTCTTCAATGTTTCCATAGCCCTGCTGTATAGGAGACCACGGCTGGGAGTGTCACGCTGGTAAATAACAGCAGAGGGAAAGAATAATTCAGTGTGCAAGGCGTGGGAGCTAAGAAATGCTCTGAGTGAGGAACTGAAAAGCAATGGGGAGCTGATGAAGATGAACTGGGAGGAAGGCTGACTCAGAGGTGGGATGGTGTGAAGGAGACGTGGGGGACGTTGAAGGAAGAGGAGGGCAGAGCCCCTAATTTCTCTTCCCCTCTGCGGCGATGGGCAGGAGACCCATTCCCTGGCAATACACACTTGGGCAAGTGACCTGGTTCCCTGGAGCCAGAGCGATGGCAAGTTATGGTGTGTGAGAAACCTGAGAAACTTTTAAAACATATCGATATTTGTGGGACACCTTTTCATTTGCAAGCCATTACAGCAGACCTCAACCCGGGCATGAAGCTGAGCACCACAACGCTCTCTCCTCCTGCTTCTTTTCCCTTTCCCCCAGCCCTCCCAAAAAACAAAGCATGTCTTAGTGCTGAAATATATACAGCCAGCCTAAAAGCGACGGAATAAATGAGTCAGCAGCATCCGAGCTCAGTAATGAGACAACTCCTTCGAGCAAAAGATGGTGAGAACTGCACGCCGTAGTTAAGCTCTGAAATATCAGCCCTGTGCTGCTGGTCCCTCTCCAAAGGAATATTTCATGTTGTTTTCTGGAAGGGAAGCGAGCGCTGCTGGTCCTGCCGGCACCAACGCGGGGCGGAAGCTCACGGGCGAGGACAGATGGACCCGGCCATGAGTCACGGCGGGGAGGCTCCTGGTGGCAGACGGCGAGAGGGAAAAACAACCCCATGGCATGGCAATGTGCCCGTCTCCCCATCCATCCATGCCAGCAAAGCATCAGGCAGGCGCTGGCTGCACCGTGGGGGTGCGGACCCCACTGCCCCCCGAATCAGGATGCCCAGGAGAGGAGCTGGGTCGGGTCCTTGCATGGTCCTTGGAGGGAGACTGCACCCCGTGGCTGGAGGATGGGCTGCTCTCAGCCCTTGGATCCAGCCCCGGAGCTTCAACCAGAAGGAAATTGTCCCAGAAAGCGTGGGGAGATGTTCACAAAGTCATTTGGTGCCGTGCGGGGGTGCAGCACCCAGGGGAAAGGTGCGGGGGAAGAGGCAATCGGTTAGAAATGACTTTTAGCGAAAGTTTCTTGATCATTAGCATATTAATGAAGTTTTTAATAATATGTTAACCTTTCCTCGGTTCCTCCACCCTGGAAAATCACACCACTTCTTTGGTTCAGTGGAAAGGGCTGCCCTGGGGGATGCGGTTCTTCCAGCCGATACAGTCATTAGATTCAGCATAAGAAATAGATTCCTCTGAAAAACACTTTCGGGGGCTGAAGACCCCCCCCAGTCACTGGCATCCCACTTGTGGTGTAATCCACTCCTCTGCAGCCCAAGGCATTGGGTTCCCTTCTCAGGAGAATCTGCTTTTTTATTTACTCTATTTTGTTGCTGGCATGTATTTATTATTTGGTGGATTTTATTTTTCCATAAGCAAACATGCCTGGGTAAAATCTCAGCAGGGATCCTAGATGCTTTTTAGGTGCCAAACAGAAAACAGCAGCAGATGCTACACAGGAACTAAAGGTGTCAAAGAGCTTTTGCTGCTCTCGTGCTCTGCAGGAAGCACCGCTCCTTCCCTTGCTCTGAAACCCTCCTTAGTGAAGGAAACTCTAGTTTTCTCGTACAGTTCCTCAAACAGCAGACTCTGGTTACCCACTGAGGATGTGCACTAGGGCAGAGGAGATCTCTTCCTCAGTCTCAGAGAAAAATAGCTTTGGATAAAATTGATTCCTTCACTCCTTCAAGCCTTTTATTTCCCACAGATGGCTCCCCAGCCTTTCCTGAAACACAGTCCGGCCAGGCAGGCAGCACAGATGATCCCATATTACTTCTCATTACTATCGTCTCAAAAATATCTCCTGCACGCAACACCAGCCGTAAAGGGCTAAGCTGAAACCTAAGCTCCGGACATGCCCCGGGATTGATGAATTCAGCATTGGCCCTGGCCTGGTGGGTCTTGTAAGCTCCTGTAATTTCGTTTTTCCTGCTGTGATTTATGACAGAAGGTGCAAGGCTCTGCTCGTGGTGTTGTCGGGGAAGGTGCTGGGGCTCTGCAAACAGCTTTGTACTTTGGGACTGAGTTGGCAGGGAAAAAGAAAACTGCACTAACATCAGCAGCAGCAAATTGTGAGACGCCACGAGCTCTGCAGAAAGAAGGGAGACCGAAACTTCTCAGCAAGTTTCTTAGAGTTGTTGATGGCAGTGAAAATACTGATCTCTTCTTGATTGCCTGTCAACCAAAATCATTCATCCCAGATATGTGCAAAGCTGCATTTCTTTGGTATTTAAAAATATGGGCAGAGGATCCATCACAGTGATCAATGAACCTTGATAGATTTAGAAAATCAGCTACACCCCAAATCTGGACAGTGACCGGGAAGTTTTCCCATCTCTGGGGGAGCTGGAGCATCCTCACCCCTGTGCACCACATCGCCAGAGAAAGCAGGCAACAGGCGCATGGGAAGTAGAATCCATCAGAGAGGGGAGATGCAGCTTGGGCTCTCCTCTGTCACTGCCAACGGGGGTCAGGGACCACCGGGACCCAGCGGTCTGGACAGCAGTAAATAAATCAACAGGTAAAACCAATATAAATGGAAAGAGATGTTTATCCCCTGTGGCAGCCCACACCATCTCTGTCACAGCTGGACATCCTGAGCATCCTCCTGCGGGATTAATGCAGACCTGGGAGCTGATCCACCTGCACCAGCGGTGACAGCTTGGTCAGGATGAGGACCCGTGGAGCTGGGGAAACCTGAGTGCTCCCCCGTCAGCCCCAAATGAGCCTGATAAAAATACAACCCTGCATCCTGCGTACGGGAACGGAGCCCACGGATCTGATCTTCACCTGGAGCAATGGGACAGGGCGCTGCTGGCATCACCTGAGCATCGGTGCTCTGCACCAGCTGGGAGAAGTCTCAGACTTTGTCATACTGACTGCAGTCGAGAAAGAATCTTTATGCAGTCCTCTCTATAAATCATCTATACAGCGCCTATAAATCTCATCAGTCAAAGGAAGCAATACCCAATGATTTATTTTTACAGCTGGATGAAAAATTTTCCTCAAAGCATCTCTTTTGGGAGAAAATGGGTTTTTAACAATATGGACAGCTGACAAAGTTTCTCATTTTGAAAAGTTTCTCACCCAGAAAAGAGTCGTTTCTGAAGATTTCTGGAATTTTGAATGATGAAAGGAAAACAGAATATTTTGTCTTAGGTTTTTTTCCCTCTTCTCCACGAGACAAGGGATAGATGTGTTCCCACCCCATTGCATTTTAAATTATTATATTTAGCCATCTGCCACGTTGGGGACGCATTACAGGGCATCCCGAGCGCTATACCATACAGAAATTCTCTGACCCAGGCTGTCTGCAGCCAGGCTTGGAATATAACAGATGAATTGTGAGCAAACAGACAGAAAGAGCTGCAGACTTGGAGAGGGCGACAGGCTGGGACCTGACCGTGCACTTCATCCCTTTACCCACCTCAAACTGCCCGTGTCCCTGACCGAGTCATTCAAACCACGTCCCCAGGGGCTGTGGGAAGGGGTGAGGCTGGGACTCCTGTAGCTCCTGTCCCTGTTCCCTTCTCCACGCATTGGCCCCTAATGTCAGCCAAAGTCTTTCAGGGCTGCTGCAGTAAATGATCACAGTAACTATATAACGAGATTCTCACTTCCCCCCGCCTTCATTTTATTTTTCAGGCTCGATTACTGAACTCATATTTCCTCCCAATAATTCACGCTATCTTGGCTGCAAACAAATGGGCAGTTTATTGTCTGCAAGAGGACTCTGGCTCTTCTTGTACTGATGGGCTTGAGCTTTTTTTTTTTTCTTTTTTTTACCTCTGAATGATATTTCTAAGCCCTTTCCTGGGCAAGGAGCGATAGTGCATTTGTTATTGACAGAATTTCCATTTAAATTGGGGATGTTGCTCAGTGCAACATGTGTACCAGTTAAACGAGACTCTTTTCTCCAGTAAAAGGCAGCAAATTATATGAAGGAAAAAAAAAAATGTTGGGAAGGGGAGGAGGGAAAGGGAGAAATCACAAAATTTAAGATGAAATCCAGCTGGATATATGCCTGCAATAGAACATCTAGATCTTAATAAGCTGTGAATAAAGCTGGGATTACACACCCAGCTTTACATGCTATCTGCTATTCAGCAGCTGCTTCTCTTGAAAGCTCCTTTCTCTGCTTGCCAATCCGATTAGCTGTCTAGAAAATCAGAAACAAAACAACGTTAAATCTTTTGCTTTAAAAAAAATAGATAGAAATGCAAGCCGTGAGAAGGGGGTTGGATCAGCCCCAGAAAAACCTTTTCAAGTGGATAATGACTCCACGGGACAGACATTTCAGGTGGATTTCCTTTCAGTCTCGATTTTTTGGAAATTAAAGAGAGAGATCCAGTGAACAAAAGGAAAATACATCCCAATGGGGTCTGCGAGCCCTTGCCAGCCCTCCCCTGGGCGGCAGCAGGAGGCAGCAAGAGGAGGACGAGTCTCCTGCACGGCCGCACACCCCAGCTCCGGAGCTCTGCCTGGGCTGGGCAGCCTCTGGCCAGCAGATTAAGGGGTTCCTGACCCCCCAAGCTGGAGCCAGCCAGGCTCACCTCGAGTCAAAAATCACCGACACAAACCAGCCCCTGCAGCTCTGCCCCTGCAACGGGCAGTGTCCCATCGGCGGCATCCTGCAGCCCCCAGGATGGGTTTGGGCTAATCCAGAGTTTGGGTCCAGGACACTCAATTTCAGACAGGCAAAGTCAGGAGGGTGGAACTGGGTGGAACTGGGTGGAACTGGTGACCCAAAGGTGCTCCTGCCCCCCTTGGCTGGCAGCCCTGGGTACCAGGCTGTGGTTGTCCAGAGGGTGTGAGCAGCAGCTCCATCTGCCGTGGGTGGTTTCTAGCCCAGAGGACCCTGTGCAGCTGGTGGGATGGCTCATCTCCACCCACCATCAGCTGCTTTCTATTTCTGCCCAGGGAAAAAAAAAAAAAAAAAAAAAAAAGGAAAAAAAAAAAAAAAGGCAAAAAAAGATCGCATCTTCCTAGCTCTGGGCAGCTGGGGCAGGGATCTGGGGACACGTGCACACCAGCCCAAGTCCCATCATCCTGCCAAGCAGAAAAGATCCATGCAAACCACCTTAATCCCTGTAAAAAGTGGAACCCATCCTGCATCTGCTGCAGAACCGCGCTCAGGCATGGACTCAGCTGCCAGGCTGTCCCTGCTCCGGCTGCTGGGGACAAAGGAGGGACACCGGGACCATCAGCTGCTTTCTAGGACAAATGTGCTGAGCCATGGTTCTGTGCCAAGCTGGTTTGTTCCTCCCAAGCAGCACAGGATCCATGAGATAAGCTTTTTTTTTTTTTTTCCCCACCATTTGCAGGGTCACCTCTAAGTCTAAATCACAGGTGTGAAGTAATCCGCTCCATATTGTACGTTGGCGGCTGCTAGGGGGGAAGAAATGATTAATTTATCACCCATTCCAAGATCTG
>NW_010123163.1:53611-84500 GCF_000699245.1 Pterocles gutturalis
AAAAAAAAAAAATCCCTCCTAATAATTCTGCCTGAGCCGCACAGGAGCATTATTTACGGTCCAAAACTTCCCCAACCTTCTGAATGTAACGCAGAATCACAGCATCCATAACATTGTGCCCTGATCAGGGGGAAAAGACATCTGAGAAGGAAAGGGAGGGAAATAATGGTATATTTTCAGTTAGCTGGGGAGATTGCAAAGGGATTTTAATTCCAAGGATGCTGAACAAATTGCAGATGAGACTCCATGAGAATAAACAGTGTCTGGTCATAGATCAGCACAACTTGATTTTCTCCCCTTTAAGCACAACGGTATCAATCTTTAGAGGGGAGGGAGTGAAAAAATCAAGGTGGCAAATGAATTATTCCTCATACCTTTCTCCTCAGGCAGGAGATAAAGAAAACCTCATGGTCCCCAGCGTGTGACCAGGAGAGGAGATGGGGGATGTCCCACGACCACATGGGTGGAGCAGCCGCATCCTTTGCCCAGCAGCGTGCCAGGGCTGGAACGGGAGATGCCGCAGGAGCTGGCGTGTGCAAGGGGTTCCCCGTTACTTTATTTACAGTATTTAACACCAATATTTTGGCCTTATTAACGATATTTAATAGGAAATAGCTGGCTTTCAACCAGGGGTCTCAAAGCCTTTTGGAAACATTGGTTTAATTAGATCACACAACGCTCGGCAATGGAAACGTCTGTGTTTTGCCAGACACAAAATGGGGAAATTACAGGGAAAAGATCGGGAGCGAAGTGCGGAGAAGTGTTCTACATCCCCCTCAGACCTACTGAAAATAGATGTGTGGAGCCTTGTGGTTTCCAAGCCCTGGGAAAACACTAATTAATCCCTGGGGAGTTGGCATGTGGCGGGTGGAAGGAAACATTGGGGGAGGGTTTCTGGTCTCTTTTTAGACCTATTTCAGGGTCTGTATTTGAGTCTCACTTGTCTCTCCCAGGCAGACCAGTGCCCACTTGCACCAGTTTCAGATGGGAGAAACCAGCATAGATGCTGCAGGGGCTGGAGCTGCTGGGATGGATGCTGTACGTGACACACGGGGGTTTCTGCCGTGTGTCCTTCGCAGGCAGGTGACAGGGAACATCAGCAGAGGCGTTTTCAGGTGAGGTGACCCCTGCCATCGAGGTGGGCTCGTGGTGAGGTCCCTCTCGGCGTGCGGAGCTGAGCGGGCTCTCCTGCATGGAATCGATGCCGGAGCAGAACTGCTGATAGGAAAGCGATTGACTCAGATGATAAAACCACAAGGATGAGAGAGAAGAGAGATAATTTGGGACTGAATGGCTTTTCCAAAGTTGTATTTCAGCACCGATCCTTTCTTCCCTGAGTGCTGAGGCCATGGGCTAAACTGTGCGTTATCTTTCCTCCTCGGACATCAGTCGTGAGGCTCCCCGGGCACCGCAACTGGGGATGCGGGAACAAGGGATGGGTCCCGCTGCATCAGTGCATGCTTAAAGACAGTGGTTCGTACAAAAATAATTTGTATTCTCCATCAGTAACAGGTGGATTAGCAGCTGTATTGTGCAGCAAAGGCACTCGTGGTCCAGGCCACAGTGTGAACCAGGGATGCTGCTTTGCTGGGCACACAGGCTTCGGCAGAAGCAGCAAGTGAAATGCAAAGCAAGAAGGAAAAAGGGGCGGGGGAGTGGAAGGTATTTATATACAATAAATATTTCATATTGCTTAGTGTTTCCTCCTGAAGAAACATATAACATGGATTAATTTTTACGCATTCTGCCTGCTCCGCTAACACCCTTCAGCAAGGTTAATCTTTGCCCGATGCAAGTTTGAAAATTAAATCCACGCTGGTGTACAAACTTCCTGTGTAGTTTGATTCAATTTCTTTCATTCGCCGCCAAAATGATATATGCACTCCGAATACACAAACGCTTCCTCTCAAAGCAGATAATTCATGAATAGATGCTCCCCTCCTTCCTTCTCCTCCTCTCTCCCTGTTGTGTATCTTAATTAACGTTTCAAGTCTGGCAGCTTTTTGATTTCTGTTTCAACAGGGTCTCTGATCAGCCTGCTTGAAAGGAAAAACCTTTAAAAGGGGCAATTTTTTTTTTTTTTTTTTTTTTTCTGGTGGCTTCTCCTGCTTTCTCCTGAAATTCAGCCTTGCACCAGCAGCAGCTCCGGGCTGGGTCTGACCTGCAGCTGCGATGCTCCAGCTGTGGGGAGATGGGGGCTGGAGGGAGGCACTTTTCCCACTCAAGGTTCTTTCTGGGAGCCCCCAGCAGATGTCTGGATGGGAATTAGCATTTCAATCCCAAAGAGACCAAACTCTTCACTGCACTCATATACATGGACAAGAGACCACCCTCGGAGGAGGAACCCCAGTACCAAGTCACGGTCCCCACTCAGGCACCTGGATGAAGTTTTTGCACTGAAGAGGCACAGTCAGGGCATCTTCTCCCTCTGGGTCCACACCATTGGCACACCCACAGCAGCCCTCAGCCCCAAGGGACCACAGCTCAGCGATGCTGAGGGATGTCCCCAAGGCCATGCTGGCAGTCAGCACCAACACGATGCTCACCCAACACGGGGATGCTGTTGCCCACCCTGGGGTGCTCAGGGAAGGGTCCCCTGGGTGCAGCCTCCGCTTCCACCCTGCTTGAGCCAAGGATATGGAAAAAAAAAAAAAAAAAAAAAAAGAAAATTTGCCAAGCTAAGGAGCAGCTGACAAAAAGCCAAGCAGGGTGCAGAAAATTTTCTGCAAAGAGGAACATCTTGTTGTCAAATTAACATATTAATAATTAGTCAGAATGAGAACGTCGAGTCCCAACGCAGGGCCCGAGACGGCACGTTTGCTCCCTGCGCTCAGCTGTGCCGAGCAGCGATTCCAGGGGTGCCGCTGAGCGTGACAGCCCGCGCCGTACACGATGTAATTTTAGCGCTTCAGAGCTCTCTTGGTTATACATCTCTTAAAAAACAAGTGTGTTGGCTTCTCTCTGAAGGAGAAAAACAGCTTCTTCGTTAGGGGTTTCACGTGTTTGATTTCTTTGGGGTGTTTATTTTTGCTCCGGGCTATTTGAGAAAACCCATTAAATAGAAGCATAAATTGCGACGTTTTGTTTGCTGTGAAGGTAGAAACACACGCAGGGTCTGTCTGAACTATGGAGTTTGTGCCTCTGGAGAAAATCACTTTGCTGCCATGATGCCCCAGCAGGGAAAAAAAATCTGCAGCCAGAGAAGTTACAAGGAATAAATGAAATGGCAATAGGTGCCATAAATAAAACTACTGCACATTAACACTCCCCACACCCCCGCTTTGGAGATGAAAAGCAAAACCAGCTTTCAGTGTTGTGACCTGGGGAAAACCCAGCGAGACCCCCAAACCCAGCAGGGGGGTTATGTGCCCCCAGAAGCTGCTGGCACTGAAGCTCTCCTCCATGCGAGGGGGTAGCACCATTCCCCCCACCTGGGAGCATGCTGGCAATGAAGCTCTCCTCCATGCAAGGGGTAGCACCATTCCCCCCACCTGGGAGCACCGAGGGAGGGATGAGTTAAGAGCAAAATTATTTCCCAGGCTGCAATGATCCAAAGGATCTGCTCCATGGTGCCTTTGCAGGGCAGTCCCGGGGAACCAGAGCTCGGCACTGGGGATTTTGCAGTGACAACCCCCAGTCGGTTGCTGATCGTGGCACAGCATCCTGCTGCTCCGGAGCAGGGATGGGGACCAGCTGAGCACTTCCAGCCACACTGTGGGTGAAGGTCCCGGGCACTGCTGCTCCTGCAGCCTTCACCCAAACCCCAGCAGAGGATGGGATGGGATGCTCTTGGCAGAGGGACACCAGGCTTGCAGTGCCAAGTGACACAAGAATCAGTCTGATGTGACTCACCGCTGCAGCAGTAGTCTGTCCTGCTCAGATCCCCTGTGTTAAAAATAATAATAATAATAAAAAAAAAAAATCTGGAAATTGTCTGTCAGGCGGAGAGCATAGCTGGCAGGAAAGTCAGAGCAGTGAATTTTCAGTAGCACAGTTCCTGTGCAAGGTGTTAAGAGAGAGGAGATCTGTTTGACTTGCACCGTGTTAGCTTTTGCTGGAGACTGCAGCTTAATTTACAGGTGGTGGGGAACTGCCAGGAGGCAGCTCCAGCTTCCTTGCTCTTTCTCATAGAAAGTAATGAAGAGGCCCTTATTTTTTTTTTTTTTCCTAGCTATCATTCAGATCAGTTCTAGTCTTTTGATTGAGACATGAATAAAAAAACCCAAGTCAAACCAGGCCCAGCTGGGAAGAAGATGCTGGACAAAAAGCAGCTGAACAATGAAAACAGCTCTGGCTTGCCTTGTGTGCTGCGAAAGCCTCGCTCTACCCAACGCTTTACACATTCTCCTTATGCTAAGGTGCGTTCTATTCCCCTTCTTATTATAGCCTCACGCTTCATCTTGCTGTTTTTGTAGGAGAGCTTTAGTCACACTAAGGAAGCCCAATGCTTTGTGTAAAACACCCATTCACACCTTTTCTTCAAGGTTTTTTACCCAAACTCACCTAGACCATAGAAAAGAAATGCCCAGGCTCTGCTCTCTAAATTTAACCATACCCAACACCTCTTTTTTTTTTTCAGCCATTTTTATTTTTACCAGTCTCATGGAAACACAGCATTTAAGGAGCCGGGAGGAGCATCGCTCTGAGAGACAATAACAGAGCAGGGTGCACCCCAACCAAAGCTGTCGTGTCTTGCAGAGAACAAACAGCGTGATCACGGCAGTGTGTCCCCGCACAGCACAGATGGCACTGGGAGCCATCCATAGCAGATGCAGGAACATGCAGTCCCAGGGCCACCTGTCCCCCTGGTAACCTCTCGGGGGATTCTCAGGTGGCTAATACACGGCTGAGCTCATGCTAAAGGCTCTTTTCTCTGCCCCACTGCCTACTCTTACAAACCAGGTAGGGATGTGCTGGTTTAGGGACAGTCACTGCTCCAGCAGCTGAAGCAAGCCAAGAGAAACAAGATGGGGAGCCAACAGACACACAGGTAGCATAGTGACCTGGGCCCTTTCCTCCAGAACAGGGCTAAAAATTAAACTAAAAAAATAGTTCCCATTTTACAGGCAGAAAAGCAGGTCACACAGCAATTCACGTTTTACCTTAGAACAGCCAGGAAGCAAATGCACACACATGTCCTCGTGTCTGGGTCAGCTCAGGTGACTGCCTGAGAAAAACTCTCCAGGCTTCGCCTCCTTTCTGATTACACAGAAGTGTGTAAATCCCAGCCTAGTTGAAAAGTTCCCCAGCAGAGCAAAGCAGACATCAGCAGCCCTACACCTGCCCTGGCTGGCTCAGCTGCTTTTCAAGGCTGCTGGAAACCCAACGGGGCTCAGCTGCACCTGGTTAGCTCTCAATCCCAGAGTTGTACCGGGGGTGGGTGCTGCTGAGCACCCCCCTGGTGTGGGTGCTGAGCTCCGTCCTCCTGCCCCCTTTTTTGCTGTGTCCTGAGGTCTGAGCTGCTGATGGGGACAGGCAGCTGCTGCGCTGGGGCCGTGCCTGGGCAAAGCCCCTGGGGTGTGCAGGGGTTTGGGTTCAGCACCCATCCTCAGGGCAAAACTGAGCTGTTTTGGGTGCTCACAGTCTTCTTTCAATGATCTGCTGTTTTCTGTTGTGGATCTTCCCAAAATCACCCTCCGTATTTCACCGGGTGGAGTTATCGCATCGTGGTTCCAGCACCAAATTGTGGACTTTCTGTTATATGAAAAGAGGTGGAAAAAAAATAATGCCATGGCTTGTGTGTCTGGCCATGCCAGAAACAGTCAAATCCTTTCTCAGATCTCTGCTTTTTTCTAATGGCAGATCAAAGCTCCTCTCAGCCGTGAGACTCTGAGGCATTTGCTAGAAGTGTTTGCTGCAGTGATCCAGTGCAAATCACAACTGGCAAGGCAGCACAGGAAAGGTTAGTGTCACCTTGAAGCATCATCAGGATCTACGTTAAATCTTTCTAGCCAGGTCTAAGTCATTAAAGCTATTTTTTTTTCCCACCTCTGCGGTACCTCTGCATTGCTTGTATCCATTTAGATGAAGATTTGGCCACAATACCCCAAGATTTCCCAAAACTACTCCTACAAGCTAATTATATACTTATCCTATTGGGCTCCTTACCTGAACGTCTCTCTTAATCTGAGACCTACCGCTAACTGCAGCCAAAGGAAGAAGGGGAGAGGCTGGTGGGACACACAACTTGGCTCGGTCATTGCAAAGCTTTGTGCACAGAGGTGGGTTTGTGCACGTGTGTGTGTGTTGTGCTGTACCTACCTGCAGCGTTGCAAATAGGGACATGTCTCTAACGTGGAAACTTCTTCTTGAGCCTGCAAACCAGGAGCACCGACCAACTGTTCTTTGCAGGAAGCCCTTGAGAACCAGAGCGATGCGAATCCAGCAGCTGGTGTCGGCAGGCAGATGCAGGCGGTTTCCAGGAGCCATCGTCTTCTTGCACATCCCTGGAGTGAAATCCACAGAGGGTAAGGAGGAGAGGATGAGCACAGTGTCCCCCGTGGTGCTTCTCCCAGCACATCCGTGCAGCAGCACCCTGGGGCCGAGACATGAGCTTGGGGGATGAGGAGCTCACCAAGAAGCTGGAGAAATGGTTTGTTTTCCAAATTCATCTCAAGGTGAGATGATCAGCTCGAGCAAAGGCTGCAGTGCCACGTAAGGACTCCTCAGGTGCTGCTGGGATGGAGAAGGTGAAGAGCTGGTGGCCACCTGGTCATCTCATCCAGAGCCCAGCCGCTGAATTCCCCCGGTTGGATTTTTGCACTGTCGGGTCAATTGGACTTTCTCACTAAGAAAAAAAAAAAAAAAAAAGAAGATTCCAGGCCTGGAAGTTCTCTGTGTGATGGGTTTGGTTTGGCTTTTTTTTTTTTTAGGGTATATATTACCTTTGGGCACTTTCACCGCTCCACTGATGAACTCTTCGGGCTCCACTGGGCAGAGGGGTCGCGGGGAAATCACGCTGCAATCAACTTCAAGAAGACATTCACATCACGGTGGTTTAGGTGGAAACAGTAAACTTGATTTATTGAAAAAAAATCTATTACATTTATTCCTTTATTACACAGGTTTAAAATATTTAAAAATAGCTCTTATGGGCATTACACTTAAATTTTATGACATGTTTATTGGACTTTGAAGAAATGTACAATATGTCATTTGACACTATATTTTAAAAAGGGCCTTATGTACTAAAATTTTTTTCCATAGGTTTTATTTTTCTTATCAACATTTGTTCAAGTCATATATATTAAGGGAGGAGGGAAATAAAATTACACAAAAAGAATGTCTGCAAATACAAGTAGTAATTTTATTGCAATATACCGTAGCTAAGTGGTCTGGGGAAATCGGAACAGTTTGGAGCTCAGTACAATTACAACACTGTGGAATTCAACAGAGGAAATTTTTTTTTTTTTTTCTTAAAGCAAAGAAATAAAAGGAAAAATAAGAGAAAAAAAGCTCCCTTGATGAAAATTTATAACAGAATCACATGACCTAGACAGACGCACACGGGTGTACATACATCAATATATGGCTTATCTGCTGCAGAGAGGAACGTGCAACCTTTTCTGACCTTCCCACTGCTCCTAAGGCTCGTGCCGAGGTGACTGAGAAGCTGAATTCCCCTATATATTATTATATACTCCTTTTCACTGCTTTGCTGCCGGAGTCTGCAGTTTTTAGGTTAGCACCTTTTTTTTTTATTTTTTTTTTTTCCCAAAAAACGGAGAAAAAAAAAATACGAAAGAACACAACAGAAGGGAGACGGATGGACACGACTCTCCCAGACCGAAAAGCACCGCGCGGCATCGCCGCTCCCTCCAGCACGGCTTCGCCTCCCTTCCTCGGATGCTGCTGCTCTCCGCTTGGGAAGGAGGGGGGAAAAGACATCATACGTAGGTTTTTCTTCACAGTAAATGTGATGTCTTTTCCTTTATGGTGAAAGACCCCCCTTGGCTCAAGCGTTGCTGTAATACTCCAGGCCAAATAATCGTTAAAAAAACCCAACCCTGCAACATCTAGTTTTCCAGCCGAGAGATTTAAACAAGGAAAACGGCCAGGGAGAAAACAAACAAACAGAAAAAACGAAGATGGTGTCAGCGAGTTGCTAGCTGAAAATGCTGCATGGAAGGAAAAAAAAAAAAAAAAAGCCATCCTGGCAGAGCCACCGTGGGAAGACCAGGAAAATTGCAGAGTCCCGGGAGCGCTGGGCGGGCACCCACACGGCATCAGCATCGCGTCAGGACATCCAACAAATACATAAATTAGCACCACAAACATTCAGCGACTGAGTACAATCTGGTATGGTTACCGCCATATAAAATGCATGAATATTCTTGGGGGGAAAAAAAAAAAGAAAAGGAAAAAAAAAGAAAAAAGATGTAAGCACGTTTAATACTTTTTCTACACGGGCTGTATAAGCTACAGCAATACAATGAAGGAAAGGAGCCGATCTTCTATATAACATGAAGGTGGCATGCATTTATAATCAAAGACTGGAGCAAAAGCCTGCAGTCTGTGTTGAAAGTGGCTAAAAAAGCAAAGGCTGGTGGGAGACTGGCCAGTGGCAGGGTATCACCAGTGTTGTATTAAAGTTATTCAAACAGATAGCACCACAGAGACTTGTAAAAATAAAAAGCACCTTTTTTTTTTTTCTCATTTTTTTACACTTTATATTCAAAGAGGACAAATGGATTTCCCCTGCCACTGCAATCTGCCGCTGGGAATGGATTTTTTTTATTATTATTATTATTTTAAAAGAATGCTGAAGGAAAAAAAAGAATTAATTTAAAACACATATGTTAAGGCAAGCAAGTGTATTAAAATGCAGAGACTCAAAGCAGATCCTGCTTTTAGATCAGGGTTTTGGAGAAATCTTGTTAAAAAAGTGGCTTTAATTTCCTTATTTTGAAGTAAATCATTCCAAAAGGCATCTGTGGCTTGGGAGGAGCATGGAAAAAAAAACAGCGGAGACTCGTGCCTGGGCATCACCCCAAGCCCCTCCAGATCCAGGTGGATGCTTGGCTGGGGTGGTGGTGGGAAGGGGGGTGGTTTTAATACAGACAGGGTCACATGCATGTTTTGAAGCCAGAAACATTTAAACATTTAAAATAATATACAATACAAATATTTACTTACAAACATACAAAAATATAAGCACCTTTAATACATGGGAAGGAGACGCCCAGTAGGACTTTCAGCTGTCAAATTAATGGGGTTAAATTTTGTAAAATGTTGAATTACACGATTCAATGGAGAGAGTAAAAATTCTGGAAATGGCCATGATGGTTGCTTGCTAGAGCTGATCCAAATCTGGTGGAAGCCAACGAAATGCCTCCGATGAGCTTCGGCAGGGTCTGGATCGGAGCCAGGACTGCCGGGAATTCAACGTCAAGCTGAACACAGGAGTTTCAAGTTTTTTCCATTTTTCCTCAGAAACAGACGAAGAAACAATAATCTGTAGACAAGTGCTTGGTATCTCTTCATGGCAAGAAGAAGAAGAAGTCTTTGATGGTGGTGGGGTCTGCTGGGTGGCCGTGGAGCAGCAGCGGTGGGAGCGGCGGTGGCACGGGGACAGGTCTCCAGGCCACGCGTGCGGCGGTCGGTCATGCGATTCTGCGGCTGTCGTGGGAATGGTCCTCGCGGTCGACGGTTGGGTGGCGCAGAGGAACTCGGGCAAAATGAGGAACAAAACAAAACGGAAAAAAATAACCCATCGCTGTCCAGTTTCAGAACGTGCATGTGACAAAGAATTCTTTTTTTCTTTCTTTTTTTTTTTTTTCTTTTTAATTAATTAAATGGCGCAATGAGGTTACGAGGTTGCTCATTTGGAGACTAGTTTTCAGGTGGCTCTTAGCCCATGAAGCAAGCTGGTCCCACCTCGAATCCAAATTTCTGTGATGCTTCTCCAAAGTCATTGAACATGATGTCGACTATAGGTACTTGCTCTACTTTGGGCGTGTTGATTTCCAGGATAGTCTTCTGATAGCCCTTCCTCGCCTGGGGGGAGAAGAGGGAGAGAGAGGAGCTCTGGTGATGCCTCCAACACAACAAAGAGGAGCCCTGATGATGCCTCCAACCCAACAACAGCAAGTTATCATGAACGAGCATCCACTGGTCAGCTAGCAATACGGTGATGATCTTCCCAGGCATTTTCTGAGCTAAGTTAGAGGCACCTAGCACCCAAACACCCCACATTTACCCTGCAGATACAGCAGACGTGCTCTCGAGTGGGATGGTGACCCCTGAGCAAACCCTGGGGGAGATGACTGTCCTGAGCCCAGACTTTGGAGCTGCTGCTGTGCAGACCAGAAGACACTAAACTCTGCTGTCAGCACATCTCAGAGCTGGAACAGCAGCCTGGTAAAACTGTTGTGGCTGTTGGTATAGTTGTTTTGCCTCCCCGAGGACACGCATGGGTTGTTGAGCAAATATGAGCGATTTAATTTGAATATATTAGTTTGACTATTATCCGAGCGCTACCGAGAAGATCACATTTAAAGTTTGATGGAATTCACAAGGTGATTGTTGTCATTTTATTGTGCCTGGTGGCCATACATTTATTTCTGAAATATAAATAATTATTAGAGGAGCAGAAGTGCACCCGAGGGCATACAGAGCTGCACAAACAAGTGGATTTATGGAGCAGCTTTTGGCTCTTACCCCCTGATTTGTGTGTCTCAGAAGAACAGGCTGTATCACAGCTACGGAGAAAGGGCTGTACGATCAGGAGAAACGCATCCAAATAACGGCCCGAACATCAGGCGATCTGCCGGCGCCGGCTGCAGCAGCCTCCACCACGGCTGGAGCGTGGGTCCCACCAGGACCCCTGCACAACAGTGGGCAGCCTGACTTCATTTTTCACATGGTAGGGCTCAATCTTAAATATCCCGCCTGTGGTTCAGGGAGGATGACCTACCAGGGTGCCGGAGGTGGCACAGGAATACCGGAGATGCAGAGGCTCTTCCTACAAGGCTGTAATTACCCCCTTGGCATATTTTACCTCCTTTTTATAGCCTGCAAGAGCAGCAGAGAGGAAGGACCAGGGCACACCGGTCTTGAAGTGATGCCCAAAGCTGAGCAAGGAGATGATCGCTCTGTGCCCCACCATTGCACTGGGGCTCGACCAGACTGTCCCAGTGCTCCCACTGCTTAGTTCTTGCCACAATCGTTTATTTGCAACACTGAGCTGGCCTGTGAGAAGCAACCAAGCAAATAAACTCAAGGCAGGTACAGTCCTTTCTCCATGCAAATATCCCTCATTAGTTGAGAGGAAGGCAGAGCATCTGAGCCACATCACCTGAACCAGAAGGGTTTGCAGCAGGGACATCTGCCTTAAAATGTGCAGCCTGTGATCTTGCAGCATCCCTGAGGCTTGAGAAGGGAAGGGGAGGAGATGGCACTTTTCACCAAGGACACAATGCACCAGCAGGAGATAGGAAGAACTTGAGGATAAACTTCCCCACGTGGCTTCTGAGTGTTTCCAGAAGCGGGATGGATGCCCTTTCCCTCCCTGCGAGTGTTAAAAGAAGGGATTCTAATGTGATTTTCCTCACTGCTCCTGCAGCAGAAACGTGCGTGTGCCAGAACAGAAGCACTCTCGTCTCAGATTATGCGGAGGGCTGCTTCTGTCAAACATCTCAATCTTCCTGTCCCGTGGGCTTCAAGCGCTGCAGTTGCAGAGGGTGAGAATTATGCACACTTGGGCACCAGCAAGCTGGGGCTTAAAATAAATGCAAGCAGCACCTGCATTGCCAGTTTTTCAGCTCCTGAGGGCAGATGCTTCAGAGCTCAATCCTGAATCAGGCACCCAACAGACAGAGGCAGAAGCAAAGGGAGGATGCTGGGGACACCCCTGTGCCCAGCACAGCCCAGAGCCCTCCTTTGGGCCACAGAAAAAAAACCCAACCAACCCAGTGCCAAACCCTTAGTGCTTTGCTTCCAAGATTTCCTGAAAGTGCTTTAAAAAAATTATTGTCAAAGCCTTGTAAACTCATACGTGACTGGGGCTCATCACCTGCCTCGTCCCGTGGGAGCAAACAGAGTAAGAGCAAAGGACATCTAAAAGCAACCAGTGGTTTTAGTCAGGTCCCTTCCTTTACGCACAGCCAGCAAAAAAGCAAATTAATCTGGTTTTCAGAGGTGCTGCGGCTTCCCCTGACTGTGAGTGGAAACCTGTATTCCCAGCACAGGGAGGAGCAAGCTCAACGCCTCCCATGTTGGGGACAATCCTCAAGGCAGCTCCATCACTGGGCACAGGAGATCTGGAGGTGATTTGCCCAGAGGCAGACGGTGCCCTGGGGAGGGGGACAGACACTGAATTTGCCCAGAGGAGCTGTGGATGCCCCATCCCTGGAGGGGTTCAAGGCCAGGCTGGATGAGGCTTTGGGCAACCTGGGCTGGTGGGAGGTGTCCCTGCCCATGGCAGGGGGTGGCACTGGATGGGCTTTAATGTCCCTTCCAACCCAAACCGTTCTGTGACTCTGTGACACCCCCAGCACCGACCCCTCCTGCAGGGACCGGCTGAGACCAGCTCTGCCCACGTACCGCGCAGCCGTCGAGGGTGGCTCGGATGTAGGGGTTGTTGTCGTAGGACATCTCCTCGTCGTTGGAGCCCAGGAAGCGGATGGCTTTGTCATAGCTGTCGGTGGTGGCGTCGTGCCAGGCGACGGACTGGTAGCAGTTGTAAGTGATGTTCTGATGGGCTGAAGCGCTCAGGAGCCGGAGGAAAGTCATCTGCACCACTCCGATGGGGTTCCCATCCGAATCCACATAGGAGAGCTATGAGAAGGGGAGAAGGGGGAAACACTGGGCAGTGAGGGGCAATGCAACACGTCTGGGGGGCTCCGAGGACCATCGGTCTCACCCATCCTTATTGCCCTGCACACGGGGCTCGGTCTCAGCACCCCAGCAGGGCTGCTCCTCCTGCTGCCAGGGCACGGCTGCCCAGGGCAGGTTATTTCTCTTGCTGGTTGTGAGCTGCAAAAATAAGGCTAATGCAGGGCAGGAGGAGAAAGGAAGGGGGATTTCAGCCCTGGTTGCAAAAGGGTGCAAATTTGGGAATATATGTCTTGGGTTTAAGGCAATACTGAGCATACTTTTCCAGCTTTTGAAGAGAGGAAGCAGACTTCTGTAAGGGTTCGGGGTTTTATTTTTCTGCTCTGTTCCAAAGTGGGATTTTTTTGACCGCTGTGGGTATTTTTTTCTGCATACACCAGAGTATTTCCCAATCATTTTTCCTGGGCACCACCATCCTAGCTTTTCAGGAATCTTTGCACTTAATCTGCAACAATCCTGCTCCTGCTAATAGGGATTGGGTGCTGTCCTGGTCCTGAGGCTACGCTCAGCTGAAGGGAAAATGCATTTGCTGCCCTTAGGGGAACACAGAAGTGCCCTGGCACAGGGATCTGATCCATCCTGCACATCAGGCTCCTTTTCGCCCTTGCAGGAGAACGGTGTCTAGAAATAGATCTTCTGTAAAACCCAGTTTATGGAAACCCAATCCCAGCACCTGGGAGATTCAGGAATTTCTGGGACTTTTGCACCCCACCAAGGAAGCGAACGTGCAGCAGGGCAATGAGTTTGTACGTATAAACTGACGGTACTTGAGGTGGCATCTCCAGCCATGGTCAAGCCACCAGAGCTGCTGTTCGTCACTGTCCCCTACGGGCAGTGGGTGTCTTTAGAAACAACCAGGAGAAAACTAAAGGCACGCACACAGCGGAGTGTTCTTCAAGGCACCATGAAACAGGTTGTGGTGCAAGCTGCAAACAGTAGAAGAGATTCATAACCAGACAATAAAATAATGAAAAGATAATAAAAGTAAATAAATGTACCAACCGGTTGTCAGGATACCGTTGCACTGTCCTCCTGAGAGTTAAATATGACTGACCATGAGAGAGCCACGCATGCCAGGGGGAGGGCTGCCAGAAACCACCAGGACGTGGAAAGATGGGGACACAAAATGCCGACTGCTTGGCACACACCCAATGCCATGTGGCACTACTGATCCACGGGACCCACTTCTCTTATTTGTTCTTATTTCAAATCAGGGCTTGGTTTGGGAGCCTGACTGCTTTTTAAGGGGTGTCGGTTGCTGTCCTGCCTGGGCAGATTGCATGAAGCCCTGTCCCAGCTCTGCAACTGGAGCCACTGGGAACTGGTTGTGTGCACAAGGCTTGCTCGTGGGAACATGGTTTTGCAAAAAATCAATCTTTTCCTGCTTTCTCTGTGGCAGATGCTATATGGCTATTCAGGATAACAGGACAGGCTGGGCAGCAGGGTTGTTAGAGCTGCTGGGAATTGTGTGTGACACACACAGAAGGAAAGCAAAGCCCAGAAAAAACAAACATCTGCAACCCTGAATGCAGTTTGCTTGCATCATGAGAAATTGTAAGAAATCAACTCCACGTACTCTGTGTCATTGATTAATGACGGTGCAGCAGCACCAAAACAAGGCAGTTTCTTTGCGTTTCATATTTACTCTGTCCTTCTCACTTTGCATGTCCCCAGAAGGAAGATGGGCATTGTCACGGCTGCACACCTCCTGCAAGTGCTGAGATTCATACCGAGCCCTCCACGCCAGCAGCCTCTGCTCTTGGCAGTGCCAGGCAGCCACATGGACATCTTCCCCTTGGCTTTGGGGACCCTCACGGGCTCAGCCCCCCAAGAGACCATGCTCGGGCTGTGGGGAAAGGCACCAGGGACCTTCTCCGGGGAGTAACAGGAGCAACACCGCACCCCTGGGGGAACTCAGACTCATCCATCCTGCCCACCCAGACACAGATTTCAAATGATCTCTTCAAATCTCTCCCTGCTTTACCAGTCTCATCGTTCCAAATACTGACTGGGGTGAAATGAGAGGTACTTTAAAAAAAAAAAAAACAAAAAACCCTCAAGCTTTACTTTTATGGCTTGTGTTTTTAACAGTTTTGTGGTGTGTTTAGGAAGGTCTTCCACGTGCTGGTGGCTTTTTTTCCAAACAGAAAATGCAGGACAGGTAAAGAAGCAAGAAAATGGCAACACAGAAAGATGGAACAAAGGGCTCCAAGTAGCACTGAAATTCCTATTTCAAACAATGGGCCCTAAGCTCTAGGTTGGCAATTCAGCCTCTAACATAGCTGATAAACAGACTGGGAATAAAAAACCAAAAACAGAGAAGATGGAGAAATGGAGGTACTCGTAATATTAACTGATGAAGTGCTCTGTAATTAAGCTACGAATAGCTGCCCTCCAAGAAGCTACGAGGCTGAAGCCTTGGCTTTGCGGCCGTATTGGATGATGCAGAGAAGCTGCAGAAGCCATGTCCTTCTTGTGGGCAGAATCAGAGCAAACGTGCTTAGTGGCGATGAAATGCGGCTCAGGAAAACAACGCGGTGATTTTCTCTGTTGTTTGCCTTTTAAGGTGGAAGTTTTGGGGCACTGCAAGAAACCTCTGCCCCGGGGAGAGGATGACTGCACGAGGCAGCTCAGCACGGGGCGTCAGAGCATCTCCTGCTTGCGGGGGCAGGTGCGTTTTATCTGCTGAATATTTCCTTCCCTAATTCTCCTGATTTGACTGAGCTCATTATCTGCACCCCACTAACCCTACAAGAATGGATATACAAGAGGGAGATTTCTGTTGTTTAAGGAGACCTGGCTCACACTGCTGCTCTGACATCCCTGACCAGGGCTTGGGATCTACCCCCAACACCTTTATGTCCCCTTACAGGACAAAATCCTACAGCTTCTTCTCTGTTTTACATGTTGCTGTCTTGCTTGCTGGTGTCAGACATTGTTTGACCTTATGACAGTTCTTCTCCCCTGAAAAAATCCTCAATTGCAACCAAGTCCAATTCCAGGCTGCCAGGCTTGGAATCTTCCTTTAAACCAATAACTTCACATCTCCCAAGCTCTGGGGGTGGCGTGGGAGCCCCCAGTGTGGCTCATCTCTAGTGTGGGAGACAAAATCCATCTTTTGGGGAAAACCAGCCCCAGAGCAGAGATGTGCAGATTCACCACCTGGGTACCAGTGAGCATGGGCTGCGATGGCACTGTGCTTAAGCATCATGTTAGGGGTCTCTCGGCTCTTGGGATAAAGCTACACTGCTGAGGGACAGCAGCATAGGGACACCCAGTTTGCCCTTGCTGTAACGGGAATGGGAACTGCTTAGGAGACAGCGAGAGCCGTCCTGCGGGATGCGGTCCTCCCATGGGATGCAGCTCACTGCAGTGCTCTGCGGAGACAGACCCACAACAGCTCCAGCTCCACAGAGTCCCCTGGCACATGAGTGTGCCCCCTTGTAACACAAAGTTCATCACCTGCTCCTAGGGTTCCAGTCAAACAGACTGGAAAAAAAGCATCCCCACTGGGTTGTGTTTCTTTTTCAGTATTCCACCTTAAACGTTTTCACTGCGACTTGCCATGGCTATTAGTCCAGCATGCAGAGTGCAGCAGGTCCGGCCATACCCAAGCAGATGACGCGCTCTGATTCAGACTAGAGGGTTAGCCACTTACCAAAGACCCCCGCTTGTATTGACTATACCATGTGGAAGGCTTTTCTTTGGGCCAACGAGCCATTTTACTCTGTAAAATATGACACCGGGTTAAAGAAAACAGAAAGCACCAAGATGCATCTTACCAGTTTACCGCGCTTGAATTCACTGAACCAGGAGCCTGGGTTTTCCTTTGGCCAAGAAGTTATTCTAGCCTAGTGTGTGGACGGCAAAGAGGAAAGAGAGAAAGAAAAAAAAAAAAAAGAAATACAAAAAGTTACATTCAGTTCCACCAGCAGAGTCTGCATATTTTATTGAAACTGTCCAACTTCTTTTAAAATGTTTTCTTAATCTTTAGACGCCAGTAACAAGCCCAGTTTGCAGAGCCCTAAGGTGCCAGCAGCCCTCTCCAGCGGAACGGGGTGGATGGTGTAGAGCTGCCTTGGCACCAGCCTCCTTCACTAAGGGCTAATGATCTCTGCCTCCTGGATCATTTGGATGCAAAACCAGCAGTGCCGTGTACCGGCAGGAGAGATAAAAGGAAAGATAGAGAGGAAAAAAGGAAATATCGACGGTAAAAGATGCATTGGTCTTCACGGGAGGCCTGGGGAGGAAAAGCAATACTGATAACGGAGAAGGCTGCTGCCACTCCAATGTCAGATCCAGATACCGTGGGGCTGGGAAAAGCAGAGTGTGATGAAGGACAGCCTCTGCCCGCCTCCTGCCTTCGTGCAGCGATAACGTGCGGCACGGGCAGAGCATCCCCTGCAGTCGGTGCTGGACCATCACACGTGATGGAGCTCCAACTACCTGGAGCGAGGCAGGGGGTGACCTTGACAAGAAATGAGCTGTCAGAGCATCCTTTATGGCAGCCCTGCCTAGGCAGCTAAATCACTTCTTTTTTTTTTTTTTTCAGCCAGAGCACAAGGAAGGAGCGTGGCTGCAGCCTGCTTCCTTACCCTCCCACAAGCTCCCTCGCTTCTGCCGTAAATTTTCCCCAAAACAAAGGCCAAGCTGTGTGCAGGTGTCTTGGGACTGTCTGATTGTCCTTTCCAGAACATGAACCATAAAGGGTGCTTCTCCTGTGTTAAGGATGGACTGAAAGGGGATGTGGCTTAAACTCTGCTGTGGCTTATAATAAAACCACTTGTTTGATACTTAATGATGGTGTGGTAGCTGTTTTCATTCCTCTACACAGAAAAAGAGCAGGCTGGAGCTTTTTCTGATTTATGACAGCATTGCAAAAGTGCAGCACAATTTGTGTTTGAGGAGCATCGCAGCCTGCGGTCAGAAGAGCAGCTCCAGAGCGGACGAGACGGGGCTAAGAGCCACTTGCAGAGTCAGCGTGGCAGGAGCCTGAGCAACCATAAGATGATGGGCAGACTCTGCTTTTTTAGCTGTCAACGTTTTGAGGAGAGCCATGGCAAATTAATGCAACGGAGAAGAAATCCATCTCCTATTTAAACAGCCCTAACAAAAACCCAAGGAAGATTTATGTATTTGTCCTGTGCTGGCACATAATTCTGGTGGATGAAATACAGCAACCAAACGGCTTCCACTGCAGTGAACAGCTTTGTCTGCACCTTAGCCCAGCTGGAGCACAACTGTGATACCGAGAGAGCTCCCCCAGGCCACTGTGCAAGAGCTTCTGCTTGGCCAGTGCAAGAGCTGGTCCCCAGGCGTGGCAGAGAGCAGCTCCAGAACACGGAACGCATGGATGTGGGACAAAAACGATGAGCATGGTTGAGCTGAACACATCATTACCCAGATAACTTAATCAACCTTGTGCATCCGCGCCAGGAAGAGCGCTGAGGCTACTTGCAATCATTTAGGATCATTTACCCACAAGAAGCACCAGGAAAAATGACAGGAGATAACCATTTATCTGCTCTGCCTGAAGACACAGGGAGGGCAGAGGAATCAGAGGTGCTTATGCACGCACGGCAGAGCGGCAGCCTGGCTGCAAGAGGGAAGGCAAGGAATGAGTTAAACGAGGCTCATGGTGAGCTGCAGCTCCTGTGCCAACACACACTTCTGCCTTTGTAAAGCAAAGTAAAAAAAATTAAGGTTTTAGCATTTATCATGCCTGGGAAATCAAAGGCTTGTCCCAAATCCCAGTTTAAATCTGACTTAAAGAAATTCTCTTTGTAAACATATTCCTTATTAATTTTAGAAGCCGACATAGTATAACAAAGAAATGTTCTGGGTCTGTAATCCTTACTTGCTATTGTTCAACTCCTCTGAAATTAACTGTCTATGAATATTCATGGTAGGAAACAATCTCTTATCGCCGTGATATGGGGAGGGGGGGAAAAGTTGTGTGGACTTACTCCTTCAGATTTCTTATCAGGGAAGATGCAAGTCTCTCCACCAGCTGTGAAATTACAGTAAACTTTGAAAGAGTCCCTGGAACATCCTTGGTTAGGATCAACCCAGTATTCACCTGGATGCACGAGAGGGAAGAGAAGGGAAGAAAGAATCAGCACTGAGAAAGAAGGAGGATGGGCACTTGAGCAACCACCTTCCCAAGGATGTTTCATCTCTGTCATAGACTACTACTTAACCAGTTTTCCAAAAAATATGTTCTGATTCCATTTAATACTGTGGAACCGCACAGGAGTAGCTATTTTTCATCATCTGTCCCCATTCCTAGAACAGAATATTTCAGTTGGAAAGGACCTACAACGACCATCTAGCCCAACGTGTTCCTTCTTTGTCAGTCACATTTCTCATGGGACACCAGGGCCAGGGATTCCCCAAATTACTCCTCTTCCTGCCCTCACTTGTATTCACTGTATGGAGCTGGGAAACCCACAGTATTTTCCCCACACCCCCTCTGTCCCGGGACACACCGTCTGGGAAATCAGGATGACAGAGCTGCAGATCCTTGCAGGTACGCGCTGGGTTGTGTTGAGTGCCCAATGGATGCTTCATTTGCTCAATTTCCAGTTTCAAGGAATTCAGCGACCCGAAAATTTCCTCCATGCCATCTGCATAGTCCATGTAGTTGTCACCATTTCCATCGTCCACCAGCTGGCTGGCGTCAATGTTGCGCCTGGTCCTCTTGGAAGACTGGATGGGCAGCGGCTGGATGACTTCTCCAGGAGGACCCTGATTTGTGGGGAAGGAAGATACAACTCCTCATTGCATCGGCAGTGGGGAAGAGATAGAAAAGACGGCCAAAGCAGCCACCAGTGTTGAGAAGCAGCATCACAAGATACACACTAAACATGTAGAACACCCATGATGGTACCGATAAAAACCCTGCCCACCAGGCCTGAGCATTGGGTCCATCTTCTCATGTCATCTTCCCATTAGTAACTTCTCCCTTCACATCCTGCTTTCTTCCCCAGCATCTCCAAGAGATGCCAACGCATTGCCAGGACTCCTGATATGCTGAATCTCTGTGCAGAAATCTTCTGCTTCCTAACATTGCAACACCCATTAAATCTGAACCTCATTTCACACTTCATGTCGTGGGTTCTACTTACAGGAGGCCCTGGGGGCCCAGGAAGACCCGATTCACCCTTTGGACCTGTTGGACCCTGGGTGGAAAAACAAGGGAAAAACATAGAAGTCACTCAGGAAAAAGCACTTCTCACTTATATCACATCCCGAACATTATTTCTTTTAATAGTCCCTTGTGGCAAAAACTTTCTTCCTGTCCCTTCAGGCACACAAGAGGAGTCTCCTTGCACCTGAAAATGTTTATTTTGGTGATTTTTGGGTAAAAGAAAAGATCAGTCAAATGCTTAGGGTTAAACACAAATTTTGCCTAGGCTTCCTACCGAAAAGGAAGGATCTTCCAATGCATGAAAACGTTAATTCTCCAAATCAACTCAATGGTTTTATAAATAAAAAGCATCTTAAAATCAATAAACCATTGACTTCTGCATGGGAAAAAGACTTTAGGAAGTTTCCCAAGAGGGATTTTTAGCTGCCTGCATAGGAGATCTGACTGAAGCTTGCTTCAGTGTCACATTTCTCACCGAGTTCTTCGCTTTTCAGCTCGCCACCTCCCGCTTCACAGTCTATTTTAATACCCTCCGCTTTACAGCGGCAGTTTTTCTCCTAAGGACTAGGCGCTGGATTCCTCCTTATGATCTCTGCTGCACTGATGTTCAATGAAGTACAGCGTGAGCAACAGAAACCTTTCCCAATTACGATCTCCGGGCTCAGACAGCCTGAAAAGGCTGCATTTGCTGCAGCCATCTCTGGCTAATTGCTTAATGCCACTGAAGTGGGGAAGTCGCAGCAAGTTACACACTTAATAAGAGCTCCTCAGCCTCTTCGTTTAACAATGTCTATACTCACTGATGATCCTTTAGCACCTTTGGGACCAGGTGGACCCTGTACAGAGAAAAAATACAGAAAGGAGTCAGTACGTTTCCTAGCAGAGAAGTCAGTCTCTCCTTAAAGAGAGAGCATAGCATTATACAAGGTGGGTTTTTTTGGGTTTTTTTTTTTGGTTCACTTCTTTTCTGATTCCACTTTTCACATACACTCGAGTTCGGTGTTGCTTTTATTTGCCACCATACAAAAAGCATTTGTGTCAGAGCAATCTGTGTCAGCGCTCCACACTCCTGCCCAGATGGGGACTGGAAAAGCTGCTGTAACCCGGGGCTGATCCTGCCTCTGTGCTGAGGACACCCAGCAAATGCTGGTCACCCAAGGGTGCAGGCTGCAGCCTTTGGGCATCCAGTGGAAAAAAAAAATGCAAAGACCAAGAAGTGGGAGAAAACACCGTGTGATTGTAGATAGTCCAAAAAAAAGAGGGAGAGGAACAGGGTGGGGTAATTCCCCTGCCTCCATCACGCCGCATCCCTTCTGCCCATCACCACCCCCCAGTACTCCCATAACTCATTCAAGTGGTTTTAATGGGCTCAGCTGGGCAGATCCGTTCCCACCAGCACCCTCACACCGGGTCAGGCCAGAAGGACTGTGCTGGGTGTATCTGGGAGCACCAAGGTGACCCCAGAAGGACCGTGTAGCTCCCGAGGAATTAAAAGATAATTACATGTCACGTACCGGTAATCCTGGTGGCCCTGGAGGTCCGATTGGTCCAGAAGGACCTGTGATACCCTGAAAAAGAAAAGCAGAACATTGATCTGCACGCAGCAATGCTGGCTTGTAACTGCACAACTAACACCTGCTCACAGGTGACCACCCGGTTCTGGAGGACTCCATTCAAATCTGGAGCTTTAACTGGTTTTTAAGGATGTACATGATCCAGACAAGAGCATGACCAGGGAATCTCATCTCTCATTTAGGCACACAGTTTTAAAAATCAGTCCTCTAGATGCAGATTTAACGTTACCATCCCTCTAAGTCTATTCAACTCTTTTCATACGACACTTGAGAATCTGCTTTCCACTAAAATGGGTCATTTTGGGGCATCTCTACATTTCACATGTAGAATAAACCACATTAATATAGAAAAAAATTAATTAATATATAAAACATTCCTAAAAAATTAGCAAGAGTATCCTGCCAAGGTGGATCATCTCTGCTACGGGCCAGCAAACCCCCCCAGCTCAAAAGCACATTCTGTGAAGGTTTTATGGAACATTTACCTGCTCTCCTTTGGGTCCTGCCGAGCCCTGGGGGCCGTGGAGACCTCTGTCGCCCTTTTCTCCCTGCTCTCCTGGCGGTCCAATAAGACCAATTAAACCTGGATGACCCTAGGGGAAAACAGTAGAAAGTTAATTATGATCCCTCGTCAGAGGTAACTGAATGCCAAAGCTACCCAGCAAAGACATTTCTAGATACAAACTCCAGTATCTAAGGTGACAAGAGGTTGTCGCTACCCCTGACACCTGGAAGTGGCAGAGCAGAGAAAGGCACCAGCAACAGAAAATGCTACAAATATAGAAGCAGAACTACTGCACTGGAGCATCTGCTTATTTCAACAATATATATATAATAATATAATAATTTTATATTGCGGTTTGCAATATACATTAATATATATTTCTACAAGGTTGAGAGTCCTGCCCTACAGCAAGGCAGGTGTCTGCACCTCCCTGTGCCCTCTGCTAAGCGCCCGTGTCCAGGCACAGCCCCGACAACTGGAGCTGCCACAGGCTGCAAGGGCTGGCGTGGGGGGCTGCAGAGATTCAGATCCTCCGTGGCACCTCGTTGCCATCAGTGCTGGTGATATGGGGATGGGAAACCCAGTCCTGGATCCAGATGGGAAGCAGCACATGCTCAGCTACAGCACAACCCGGTTCATCCCTTGGGCCACACTCACAACTCTCCATCTCTCCTTTAAAGACTTGTCCAATGCTTCCAGAGCGTGAGAGAGAGCATATGGGGCTGGCGACACTCCCCAGCCTTGTCATACCCCTGTACAATGACACCTTTTCCTCCCACCCCTGGACATGGACATCAGGTCATGCAGCGAGATCGCGTTGCCATTCTCACCTTCTCCCCTTTAGGACCAGAGTCTCCTTTAAGACCAGGCAAACCCGGCGGGCCCTTTGGGAGACAGCGGGGAAAACAAAAGAGAGAATGAATTAATGTGAAACGCATTCACCCATTTCAAAAACTCAGGGAATTTGATAGTCTTGACATACCATTGGGCCTGGAGGACCATCTGGGCCAGGGGATCCCGGGAGACCTTGTTCACCCTGTAAAACAGTGCAATTCCCTCAAACCCATCATCCATGACAGCAGTGCTCCCAGCTGGGGTTATCAGGTTATTCACATATCCTCATCTGGTCTCTGGGCCAGGGAACGCTTGCCTGGCTTCTCGCAGGTGGGTAAAGGATAAAAGGATTTCTGTTCCTTTCACGCTCAAATCTCTGCTGGAAAAGGGACTTTGTGGCTCATGGAAATGTTGCCCCAGTAAGTGGGTGAGCAGAACCAAGACTCAAATAAAATATGCTGGGAGATGATATTTATCGTTATATTATTTCCACTAAATAAGTTTTATCTGCTGTCAGGCATTTAAAGTTGACAGAACATCACATTGGGAGAGAGGCATCTTCGAAGGCAGATGGATTATGGTAAAGCACCAGGGCCAACCCTGCCCAGAAACTTTCCCAGACTTTGCTCAGTTTGGGAATACTCACGACTGGACCAGGAATTCCTCGAAGACCATCAGGGCCAGGCTTCCCTGGAGCACCTTGGGGACCAATTGGACCAGTCTTCCCAGGAGGTCCTTCCAAACCAGCTTCACCCTAGATGCAAGAGGCAGGGTGGTTTAATTTGCATTGGGGCATCAAACAGGCTGCTCACATACGCTGTGGCTGCTGCCAGGATGTCACAGAGTGGATGCAATTCCACGCAAAGCATCTAAAACTTTCTTTTCATTGATTTTCCTACTGCTTCCTATCTCTTATGCGCTGATGTTTCATCACTGAAATCTCCAAACTCCTTCACTTTTCAGCCTTGCCCATTTCTGCTGATTTCCAGAGGAACAGCCCTTTGGCTGCGAGCTCTCTGGAGCAGGAAACTTTCCTGGGTTCAGTCCTGCGAGATGAGCTGGCAGAGCACATCCTCCACCATCAGTGTTCCTGTGGCTGCAACAATTGGCCCCAGAATTTGCAATCCCACCCTACATTTCCCCACCACCCTTACACCAATAACTCTTCGCTTGCCCTGGGAAAAGACACAGGGCTGTGCACGCCATACGATTTACAACATATTAAATTGCCAAATATGGCTCTTTGTCATTTCAGAACAAGAAAAACATTCCCATGACCTTACCAAGCCCTAATTAATCCCCACAGCGTTTGTTAAAAGATGAAACATAAGCTTAGATTTGAGGGCAATGGCCTCAAATTCAGGCTAATTTGTTGCAACATACAGCAAAATCAAATCGCTGTCTTTCAAACACCAGAGTTGTCAGAGGGTGATCTTTTTGGCATACAAGGACTATGGTGGATGTGAAATCCCATTCAGCTCTCACCTTGGCTCCTTTCTCTCCTTGCCTTCCTTCAGGACCGGCTGGACCAGGAGGGCCCTAGAGAAAACACAAATAGATGGAAAACACAATTAGATCCCACTGATCTGCAATGGTCTGTTGGAATTAGCAAAATGATGCTACAGCCCCAGGGAAGAAGACAAAATGAAGATAAATATCTCTGAAAAGCTTTTTAAATTAGCTTCTTGCTAAATGAATCCCTGGGCTCTGCCAGCAAGGCAGGAAGAGCAGGAGCACCTCATCCTTGTATTTTCTTTTGGGTGTTAAAATCTCAAAATAGTCCATGGGATCTGGTTGACAACTTCCCATCAATTTCCAATGGCTGGGGATGACGCATCAAATTTATTTTTATTATTACTTAACAGGCTACTGCCTTGCATTTACCGTAGACCTAATAATAACAGTAGTTTCAAAAAGTTCATACATATACATTTGGAAAAATACCCTTAAACCATCCACTTACCCTTTTTCCTGGGGGTCCGGAGGGGCCTGGCTCTCCTGTGGGACCAGGGGAACCCTAGATGCAGAGGGGAGGAGAAAAAGCCATAACTACATGAGACATGGGAGGGAGGAGCAACCATGTAAAACTCAAGTCGAGATCTCAAATTTGTGCTCAGCCGAGGCGTGGGCGGCCAGTACAACTCCCAACAGCTCCCCGGGGGTGCAGGTGGTATCTTGTTTTATCCCTTCCCACCATGAAATACCATAAGGCACCATAAAGTAAAAATGAAAGACTTAGATTTTTGTTTTTCCAGAGGTGAATTTTTGCTTTCGGGATGTGTTGCTAAGCAGCCCGGATGGATGGCAGCAGCCAGGCTGACACAAGACTGGACAGGCATTGGGGACCAGTGCTGCAGAAGCTGCTGGGTATTAGATTCTGGATGTCCTTCTGCGTTAAAAGTCCATGGACCTGCACATAGAAACCATGGGGACTGATGGGGAACAGATCTCGTCTATCCAGTTACTCACAGTCTGCCCAGGTTCGCCATCGTCACCTTTGTCACCAGGGGGACCATCTTGACCCTAAGGAGGAAGAAGAAAAAAACAAGCAGGAGTTTTTAGGGTGCAAGCAGAGTTGAGCAGAGTGTTGGCAGCAGCTGGTGTGGTTCAGCTGGTGGTTGTGTCACCGGGCACCATCCCTTCCCCTCTCCCGTTGAGAACACCAACAACAGCAAACATCCTACATCAAACACTGTGAACAGCAACGCTCGCATAGCTACTGCCCCGAGGGCTGTAGCACGGTCAGACACAGTGTCTTGTGGTGGCACATCCTGCTCTGTCCCGAGTAAGGAGCAGCACACAGCCGTATTTCGCTAAACCTGGAGGAGGAACCTAACTGCCTTTCAGTGAGACAAACACTTACAGCTGGACCAGGCTCTCCAGGAGGACCAGGGTCACCAGGGAAACCAACGGGACCCTGCAGAGAGAAGACAGATATCCCCAGGTCAGAGATGGTGCATCTGGAGAACCGAAGAGCACAAGTGCCTGTTCCCCCAGTGACAACACAAGGAGTCACCCTGTGGAGCAAAACCCCAATTCCCCACCCTCAGGGACAGGGAATTGTCAGACACAATCCCAGATCACATCCCATCTTTGCACCTTCAGTAATTTCATCCCGTCACAGCCACCAGTTCAGCTCTGCACCCAGAGTATGCAAAGCTCCAGTGTCAGCACCGAGACTTTCATCAACTTTGTCATAAATACATCGGACAAGTGTCAGGATTTCGCTGACACTTTGGGGACACTTTTTGACACTTGCAGCTTTGGGGAATGTGCACATTACACGATTTTGCTTTTGCTTACTACATGATGTGTAACATTTGTCACGTGAAGATCTTCTCAAAGCATTTGATGACTGAAACACTTCACCATTCTTCTCTATACAATGTCTGTTGTGCTCTTCAAATGATTCTGAGACCAGCATTCAGACAATAGGCTTCAACCAATAATGCAATATCCCAAAACCCATCTGTTAAGAGAGATGTTTAACTCCCCTGCCTCCTCTGCTGTTCCATGCCATCTTTGCTTATCGCATAATAAATTTCTCCAGCCAGCAAGCATCAAAGAAGCCGGCAAGATAAATACTGTACCATTGTCATCCTGTATAAATCAGTCTGGCTCTACTGGCTTCAACAGAGCTGCAGCAATTAGCATCAGCAGGGATCTGACCCTGGAGGTACAACTCCCAAAGTCACATAAATCTCCTCGATGCTACTTTGGAAGCTTTGCTCTGGTGCAGAGGACTTTGGCAATGCATTAGCTCAAGCACTGAGTAAACCTACGCAGACCCTCTCCATAGGGGTGAGTTTTCTGATGGCCTGCAAAAGGACTAATAATTCAAGTACTGCTGGAAGATAGGGTACAACTGGGTCTTTTCCTCATTAGCAACCATAAAGAAGGGGACTAATATCACATATCACTAGAGGAGTAATTCTCTGGCTGGTAAACTGTTTCAAATTTCCACAAAAATCTCTGGAAAACATCTTTTCATGTGAAATCTCTGCTGGGCAAGACAAAGCAGCACTGCTTGGACTGGAGGGGTACTTACAGGGCTGCCTTTGGGACCGTCATCGCCTGGGGGACCTTTGGGGCCAGGTGGACCAGCAGCACCAGAGGGACCTGCTTCACCCTTTTCACCTCTTTCACCTTTAGGACCCTGTAAAGGAAAAAGGGTGTTTCTATTATCCAGGAAAACAACTTGGGGATTTCTAATTATCCTTTAATCAAGTCTGAGAACGAAGCTCTATTTATATCTCAAAACACGAAGAGGTGATTTAGTAGTCCCTTCCCAGATTAAATGGTGCTCATGTTCTTCAGTTGTGGGTAGCCCATAGTCAGGGACTAAACGTAATACTACAAATATCCAGTAACATGATGATGTGGTGCCTGATACCCAACCAGGGACATGGCTGGTTTGGTCCCTGCAGCCCCATCCACACCCATCCCTCTCTGACACCCCAACCACCAGCTCTTCGGGGAACATCGCAGAAGAAAAATGCTTCTCCATGAGAGCAAGAACCACCCTGTAGCATACTTACTGGGAGGCCAACCTCGCCGGGGAGACCAGGCTCACCAGATTCCCCAGGTTCACCCTGCAGAGGGGAAAAGAGGATGAGCACACTGGTATTTCTGCGGGGTGCCAGGTTTTCTGCTGACACAGCAAAGCCCCTGCGTGAGTGTTGTAGCAAACTCCTGCGGGCTTCCAGCAGGTTTGTCTGGATGCTTTACCTTCTCTCCCACTGCACCAGGATTTCCTATTCCCCCGGGAGGACCTTGTGGACCATCTGCTCCAGGTGGGCCGGATGGACCTCTGGGTCCAGGTGGGCCTGGGGGGCCCTGAGAGAAAAGGAGATACAAATTTAAGACCTGTTTCTTGGAGAAATGTCAGTGATGAAACACGAAGCATGAAAGCATCTTACCATTTGCCCAACATCACCTGTTTCTCCCTTCTCCCCAGGAGGTCCAGGCAAGCCCTGTGGAGGGGATGAGTGTTAGCTGTGAACATCTCCGGTGGAGCCCCAGCTCTCATTACCTTAAACCCTCCCTTGATGCTGCAAATTACCTGCAAGCCCACTGGGCCGGGGGGACCAGGGAAACCTCGGGGTCCTTCATCACCTTTCTGACCAAAGAGGCCTTGCTGTCCCCTAGGACCTGGCTCTCCATCAGCACCCTATGAAGAAAGAGCCCAGCACAGCTTGGCAAAGACACGAGGTAGATGCAAAGCCCCAACCCCATCACCTCCTGCCACAGCCAGCAGCAATGCCCCAACTCGTGTGTTGGGCATCAGCAGTGCCAGGCAGGAACTTCCCATCTTTGCAGTGCTTCCCAGGATGGTTTACGGCAAAAAAAGGGGATTTCTGCTGACAGGGGACAATACTCACCGCTGGGCCAGGCTGACCGATCGGACCCTGTGGGCCAGTAGGACCTGGTGGACCCTGTCATGAAACAGAAGTGCCATGTCACCATTAGGAACACAGAGTAAAAAAAACTCACCTGGAAAAGGCAATGCCCTTCAACACAGCCTCCATTAAATGCATAAATTCCCAAAACAGAAGGAGGACAGGGTCAAGCCTCCCTGGACACACCAGGATTCTCAGCCCCAGTGCCAATGGCACAGCAGACACATCTGAATGTGGTTTTGCTCCATCACAGCCATGTCACATCACTCAGTTCTCTCTAGATACTTGTGTGTGATTCATTTCCATTCCTCCGGCCCTGAGCAGCACACAAAGGGTGCACCAGGGTGCTGCACCTAAAAATAGACCTACAGCCAAACACCCAACTTTAATGGCAAGGGCCGCTAATGCTGCATGGGTGACACAGAAACATCTCAGCATGTTCCTGGGAGCTGGAGGAGAAACACCCTTCAGGTACTTGTTCTCTTTTAAGTCATCTAGGTATTTGCTGAAGCAAAGGAGAAGATGAAGTAATGACAGAAAGAAATGGAAATGATATTGTTTTCTGTTTCCAGCAGGTCACACAACACAAGCACACTCCTCCAGGGAAGCAGCTACGACGGCATCCACCCCACTCACCTGCTCGCCCTTGTCGCCCTTGCTGCCCTTCTGGCCAGGCTCCCCGATCTCGCCCTGCCAGGCACAAAGCGGCAGTTAGTTCACTTGGTGACCACTTCCATGTCTCAGCATTCAACCAACAGTCATGTAGGTCTGTACCCTCATCCCAAACATACCAATTCCCATAGAACCACCCCAAAATATTCTGAAAAAGGCCAGAGATTTGGCCACTCCAGGTGTAACCAAACCCTTTTACACCCTAAAACATTCCCCAGCTGCCATGGGATGCAAGCAGCATCATTTTGCAGACCTCGTTAGCAGCAATGAGTGACTTGTCCCACCTAATGTTTTCTAAAAATCCTCCAGTCCAGAGGGGCTTAATGAGAGGGTGAGGAAAGGTAATTAATCTGGAAAGGGCAGGGAACCCTGGGCAGGACGCCTGTTCCAGGCTTTGGGGGAGGCTCCCTGGGTTTCAGCAAGCGGCAGGGCTGGCAGAGCACACACAGCCCAGTGTCCCTGCGGGTCCCCAGCTTGGACGCTGCTGATCTCACAGGATTGCAAGCACCATAAAGTATCCTTGTGTTACAACCAGCAGCACATCCAACCCGATGCGGGGAAAGCAGCGTGGTGACACACGGTGCCCAGCTCCCTCCCAGAGTGACCCTGTGCAGCAGGGAGCTGCTCCCACCTTGTCTCCATCCTCTCCGGGGGGGCCGACGGGACCTGCAGGACCCGGCAGTCCCACAGGACCCTGGATGCCATCCCGGCCGGCCGGTCCTTGAGGACCCTTCTCCCCCTGGAAGCAGAACAAGCAGGCAGGTCAGGCAGAGCTCTCCTCCACCCTCCAGCCAACCCATTACACGCCATTAACATTTTATTCAGCTGCTAATGACCCCTGGCTATATGGGGTATAGCAAAACCCGTTTCCAGCTGATATTTCATCAGGCTCTCTCTGCTCGCTGTCTGCAACAGGACAAAATTTCTATCTTGAGAGATAAGACAGAACAAACAAATCTGAGCAGTGAATACCCAGATCACAGCTGCAATTCCCCTGCTACAGCAGTATAATCAGATTTAATCTGAACCCTCTGCCATCTCTCTCTGAACGACAAACAAGACCCCAACTAATTTTTATTCCCACAATCCAGTTTTTACTGATTCTGGTCCCAGCTGCCCCAGCCCTCACTGCCTGCTCCCCCCTGGCTGATCCCCAGCTAATGGGGGTTTCTCAGGAGGCCCTTGGCAAAGGAAAACACCCAAAGTGAATAAAGCAATCTCTGCTGGCCTCCTGGTTAAACACCCAACTCATTCCTCAGACCCAGAGCCTTCAGTCAAATTTGTCTGTTCACAGGAACCGAACAGTGAATATTTTTCAGTTTCCTCGTACATAATTTAATTGCATTTGAATCCTGGGTGCTCTCTTCTGAATAATTAGATGCCCCACAAATTGCCTATTCATCTACCCACTGACACATCAGATAGGTGCTTGGCAGGACAGATGTTCATAAAGCTGATTCACCATGAAATTCTTGCCTCTGGACTAGCTGCAGGAGTTTCTAATAAGCCAGAAGATGTGGAATACAGTGGCTGATAAACACTTTTGATAACAACAATCCATCACCATAACTGTCCTCATTTAGTCTGAAATCACCGATGCCAGCATTGCTCATTTTGCTGGGTCTGAAGTTGAGCTTAAGTTTGAGGCAGGCAACCCAAAAGTCCCTGCAGAAGCGTTTGGGTGTGAATAAGAGGCACAGCCTTCCTCCCCAGGACTGTCACTGTGCTGTGTTCTGCAGGGACAGGAACAGTCATCCCAGCCCACTCGCTCCTGCTGCACATGACGTTTCACGCGCCTGCCTGGGGAGCGAAAGACGTGAGAGTTTGCGCGGGCTGGGTGCTGAGCGCTCGGGAGAGGGACCATATGGCAGGACTCAGCCCAGCTCTTTCCATGGGCGGGGGCCTGGGAACGCCCATGCTG